>NC_044004.1:19318113-19620379 GCF_900496995.4 Aquila chrysaetos chrysaetos
GTAGTAGACAGACCTGTTTAATGAGGCTATGGGACAAAAGTTTTCTCCTGCAACAAAAGCAGAGATAAAAATGGCTCTGATGATTTTATTCCTCAGAACACCCAAAGGGTTGCCCCTGAGAGAAATCATTTTTTGGAACACTTCGGTTCTTTGAAAGGTCAAATATAAATCTTGCAAGATCTTAAAAACTTTGTGTCACGTTTAGTTCCAGGATGATGACATTTCATCTTATTAAGGGAATTGCTTTAAAAAAAGAAAATTCTTTGCCTAGAATACTTTCAGACTCTCAGACTTTTTCAGACTGAAAGCTTTCAGACTTTAACAAGACTTTTCTCTGCCTGTGGTCCTGTTTAGCAAAAAAAAAAAAAAAAAAAAAGAAAAAAGTTGCTGAGGACATACTGACAGAGCACCATGAAGAAAGATGCGTTGCCTCTAGCACTCATTGAAATAATTAGGAGAATTAGATGGTTTTCTGTCTACCTGCACAGGTCACAAACTTTTAAAATATTGACACTGTTGCTTGGGGAAACATGAATTTGACAGCTCGAACCAGAGATACTCAAACTAATTAACTATTTCTGTGTAAGAACTGCAAAGGGAGGTCTGTTACAAAACTCTATGTTATAATCATATTATATTTTACCTAATTAATGATTAAGTAGAAGCTCAGGGCCAATTTCGTTTATAGTTATTCATGTGTTTGCTTCTTGAGTTGAACTGCTGGTACTGTTGTATTCAAGGATTTCTCTAGGTATAACCAACAGGATACAGGGTATTCAGGCTAAGCCATTTTCTGTACAAGCAAGTTGTCCTGTTTTAACTCTGTCCAAAATACTACGAGTGTAAAGTGCCTTATAAGAGGAGGAGCTCAAAATTAAATCAGTTTTTAACCAGCTTACATTAAATTTGGATTTTATTTTTTTGTTTCTTTTCTTCCTCAGGTAGACAAGCCAATGTCCTTAACGCTCTCAGTTCACATGAGCATCAATGTTACTGGGAATAATATCTTTCCAAAGCAAGAAAGTTGTTGATCTTTTTTTAAACATATATTGGAGGACAAAAAAGTCCATGGATGCTTTTCCAGATGGCATAAAGTCAGGTGAGAAAATAAAGGTATGGTCCCAGGAATAGTTCCACTTGTAATATATATGTCTTCTTCCCCAGTGTAAGTACAAGAACCACACTAACATATTAACATGGAATTTTTTCCCATAATACACCCTATACTTACAGATCAATGCTCTTCAGCTATCCCTGGCTAGATCTCATCTCACTATCAATAGTGATGTCTACTGTTTGAGCTTGCTGGCTGCTTGCAGCTATTCTCTTTCCATCAGTAGTTAGTTTACAATAGATTACTGGGCAACATATTGGATACAATATCTGGACAAGGAACAGAGTTTCCTAACGGCTAGCAGCAAACAATATTCTGATGGAAGAATAAATTAAAATGTATTGACACTTAGGCAGATTTTTTAAAATTCTGAGAGTTTAGTAACAAAATCTACAGTTAAGAAATACTTGGTAAGACACCATAGTTCTGTTTTATTACATTCTATTGCACGTAACAAAGGGTTTTAAACAGGTTAGAATGAAACTGTTTTTCATGCATTTTCAGAATATATTGTGTGTGCTTTGGGGGGATTGTGAGTTATCTGTACATAAAGCATGTAAATGTAGAAAAGGTCACTCAAAGCTAAGCTAAAATTTATATTAGCAATATGGTGCTTTAAATCTTAGGTTAGCTTGAAAAAAAATGATATATTCAGTTCTGCTTCTGGGCAGGAGCCAAAACCAAAGTATTTTTTCACATATCCCAACAGAAGGCTTCATTGTACTCAAAGATGAGTAAAGTTTTAGAGAAAACAGGGACAGAATTTAAAGGGATTCTAATTTATACAAATTTGATTCCTTAGATACAAACACCAGAAATGTGCTTATTCCCTGATAATTCTCATCCTAATCAAATTACAGACTACCTGTCTGTAACAGGGTTGTCTGCCTCATAAGGTCCAAAAGCTCTAGGTTAATTAGCCCCGTTCAGCTGCCCCATCTAACTAGTGCATGATTTAAGAGGAAGAAGGTAGTTTGCTCCTGTAAGAAACTGGGTGAAATAAGGGCTGGCAGACTATGATTTGAAGATGGAACTGAGGCAGTTGTTTTGAATGCAATGATCAAATGAGTGGTAAATTGCTGAAGATGGTTTTGGTCTTGACTTACAATAGGTTTGGGGTTGTAGATGCTGAAGGGTCAGGGAAAGGTAGCAGCTATGAAGAGAAACTTTGTGAAGAGGTGTTTAAGAATAAGCAGAAGGAAAAATGCTGTTTGGAAGCTGCAAGCAGGAAATGGCTGTGAAAGGGAATGTGGTCACCAAGATACATGCAAGAAAATGTGGTGGATTGATAAGAATAATAGCCAGGCAGAAACTTTGCAGAATGCAGAAATCATAAAATTGGTGGTAACATCAGTGTCTTCAATATTGGGAAAGTGCTAAAAGCTGCTGGCAGAAGGGCAAAGGGCAGAAGAAACACACCTTTTCTAGCACTCAGAGCAGGGTAGGAAGCAGAAGTGGGAAGATGTCTGAGCACTTCTAAATCAGCATGTAGAGAAAATGAAGCAAGGGTGGAAGAGAAGGGTAACAAACTTTCCCTTCATTTAAGAAGTTCATTTTGAAAGCAGACTTGTGCAGTGTGACAGAAAATGCTTGACAGCAAAGGAAGAAATAAAAAAAAAGTCAGTCAGGAATTGGCAGGGAAAATGGGCTCTGAATTTGTAAAGACACCTTTCATGGGTGCCAACTCATTTAACTACAGAAAGAACTTGAGAGGTGTGTTTTGTAATTAACAGGGATGAGATGGAATTGGCTGCTGTAGATGAGAACTGAAGGGAGACCCCAAAGTAAGGTGCTAGCTGGAATTGTTCTTACTGTGCCGGGTGGGTACATTGATAGGTGACTGTTGTTAAACTCTGCCTCTGGTTAGCTGATGTGTGAGATGAACTCTGAGATACAGGCGAAATAAGGGAGCAGCTGAGGGGGCTGAAAACCATCTGGCAAGGAATGAGGGAAGAAATGTGTTTTGTATTACAGGACTTGGCTTTTTTTTGAAAAACACTTTAAGAGGGATGGGTATAATAGCTATCTGGATTCTCTGTGGGTTGTGAGGTCTCAAGACTAGCTGTTCAGTTAATTGTCTTACTTCACTACTGTGGTGAACTTGAGAGAGAGGAAACCAGGCAGTAAATGGCTTGTGGGTGGTTGGAGGAGGAGGATGAAAATCACTAGATGCATTTTGCATACAATCTGTCTGGAACTCATCATATGCCATGAGGTATACTTCTGCCGTATGGTGTTCTGAGAGATGTGGCTGCCCTACACAATGAAAAAATTGAAAAACGCCCCCATTTGAAATCATTTGTAGTGAACAATGTCTCAGTATGCATCTGTATAACCCGGAGCACAATCTAACAGCAGTAAGTAATGGCTACACTATTTACTGTGATGAAGATTAATGTCAACGTTTTATCTTTTTTCTCTAATAATTCATTCCAGATAAAAACTTGTGATTCACTTCTCCTTTGGTACAAATAGGTCAAGGCTATCATGTAATTGGCTGAGTTCATCAAGTTCACCACTTACATAAACCAAATTGGCATGATTTCTTCCTTCTTTCTGTCAAATACAAAATGTCCAAGAAATATGGCTGAAAGCAATTATATTAATGGCAAAATATGTTTAAAATTGCTTAGTTGTTCCAATTTTGAAGGTAATTCAATATTCTTTTAAAAGCACTGAAGTTTTAAAAGATGAAATAATCTTTGGCAAATATCTCTTGACTCTTGACTTGACCACCTGCAACGACCCCAGCATTCAAAAGAACCTTTGTGATGCAGCAGCAAAATATCATGATTGATCCTTTCCTTTGGAGATGTATTGAATAGAAACTAAGGCCTAGAGAACAAGCAGGACACAGCTTGTTTTTGTATTGAGCTTAAAAATGAAATTACCATGGCAATTCTCTGGGATATGATGCAGATAGATATGTGTGACTTGCTACCTTTACAGATATGTGAGCTTAGTTAGTTCTTGAGATGTCTCTCTGTAGAGGCAAGCATGGATGTATCTGTCTCAGTGAATTGGTGTTATGCAAATATTAAGTATTTTCAGTAATGGCTTATTTTGTCTCTAGATAGGATGCTGTTAGGAAGAGAAAAATATTGAGTGGGGCACTGAATGAAAAGGCTGTTATTTGAAAAAGTGCTTGCCTGAAAGTTGATAAAGCTAGAAAGGGGAGAAAAGCCAGGGGCTTGCTGTCACATACATAGATAGCGAGAGGTGAGAGAAGCTACCTGCAAACAGATGGGTCAGAAGAAACTAGAAGGATGAGGTTGGGAGTAATTACGAGCTCTATGATGAAGTTTTTTAAGCACAAATGGGGAAGGGACGCACACTTGCAGAACAGTAAACTACAATGTTGTAACTGTACCTGGTGGGAAGGAGACTGTATCTGTTCAGGAGGACTCAGGTGTTTTTTTTCTTAAAGGAAAGACAATCTTTTTGGACAGTTAAGCAAAGCAAGCCAACAATCATATTAGTTTTAACAATGTGTTTCTAAAAGTGTATGTATTTGAGAATAGCTTAATAGATGGCAATAGGTGAGGTGAATTGTTTGTGAGATTTTGGTAATAACATGCTTCATGTTGAGAAGGGGAGAGGAAATACAAGGGGTTTGGAGCATGTGAAGAAGTTATTAAAGTTCACTTTTATGCTAAAGAAAAAAAAAAGAGATTAAAAGTCTGTATCTAAAATTAATGGCTTTTCAGAGCCAAATCTCTAGCAGAGAACTAATGGTAGTTATACAGCTAGACATGAAAGGAAAGGGCTAGCATTTCACTGAAATATAGACGAAGACCACTGGCATCTGAGGAGTGGTAATTATCCTGAGTTCTGCTGGATAGAGTAGCTGTGGAATGAACCTCTGCTAATGAGTTGAAGTTACCCATTTTACCTGAATACTTCTTCTATGCAACTTTATGCCCTGTTTAGAAGTCTGCCCCTTCTCTATTACACTCCTATATATCTAATATTTGACTTGTAGTGCTATACCTTGGAGTCATCAATAAAGTGAGTAGATAAACAGCTAGCATTTGGAGTAAGGTCATTTATTTATTTTGACCAAATGACTTATGTGAGCTCCGTGCTCATTGTTGCTCTACAAATTCCAGCCCACATTTAGGGGTAAGCTGTTCTGTAACTGCCGATCTGCAGACTCAGCCTGGGATATGGCAATCATGCCATGACTGGTTATTTTCCTTCCCTTCTTCCTTACCAGCTAGCACAAAGAGTCTGCAGGGCAAACTGATCTTATGAATATCTATGCCTGAGGATAACTTGAAAAATATATCTGAAAAGTGTTTCAACAAAATTGATCATTATGAGAGAACTTGCCCTCGACTTGCACTTTTTTTTTACTATAATGACTTCAATGGGAAAAATGGTTGTTTAAAATGTCAAAGAAAAAAACCGTGACTGCACAAAGGGAAGGGGTTTGTTGGGTACAAAAGTACTACTTTACGAAGTTCTATTCAAAATGAAGTTGAATACTAAGGAATGCAAGGAAGATTATATAGAACAGAAGGATTTGGCACTTTGAATACTCACTAGACAACTTCTAAAGAAAAGCGACTTGACGGACAATTTTTAAAAAGAAGAAATAATGCTTGTGTATTAATGAGTAGCATATTAGAATATTTTCTTTCCACTAGAAAACAAGTAGCTGTGAAGTTGAGAAAGAAAACAGCTGGCATGGGAATCAGTAAACTTTTTATCTCAACATACAAATGCATGAAATAAGCATTTAACTAGAGTTCAGCTGGTTAATGGCTCCTTGTATAATGTGTGAATGAATATACCTAAAGGGTCACAGACCCCAGGAAATTCCCCAAATACTGAATAGTGAGAGGGAAAATCATGTCTGTTTTTCAAGAAAACCTGTTTTGTTGTTGTTTCTTAATGTTAGGAAAAGTTCTATCGTATGGGCTGAACAGCTTGGGTATGCTACTCCTGCTTCTGGTCCTGCCAATTGACTGAAGTTCACCATGGTGTCTCAAAAAGACTTTGAGATCAGGGATCCCTGTCCCTTAAATCTTTACAACTGAACATCCCTGTTGGATCCAATAAACAAATGGTAGGGATAAGATGATACTGATCATCAGAACAAGCAACAATGCAAATCATTACTAGTGCAATTTTACTACTTGTTTATCCAGCTAAGTACAAGCACTGGTTGATTGTCACTTACTTACTGTAATTGAATTAATATGACCCATGCAGTACTTTTATAGTTACTGAGTGTTTTCAGATGTGGACACCTCCACTTTTCTTGACAGTCTTTGGGAATTATTACTTCAATAAGAAGTATTGAAAAAGACTTTATGTTCTTGACAGCTATGTTACTGATCAAACGTTAACTGAAGTCTGTGGAAAGATTTCATTAACTTTATGATGTTTTGAACCAGCCCTGAGAGTATCCGTGCTATCCCTTCGCATGTTACTGACTTCTCAAACCAGGAGCCAAACAAGACATTTGTACTGCAGGTACCAACATGTCATGAATGGGCGTATCTGAAATAAATGCCTCCGGCATCACATAACTAAACAGTTAGCTTGATGATCATCTTCTGCTTTGCAGCTCAGCTACCTTTTACAGGTGACAGAGAAGACACCCTATTGGCATACTTAACAAGTGCCCAACTCCTCTCTGTGCTTTACTCCTCCCTGTTCATGATTATCCTTTCCTTAGATATCTTAGCTTGTGGACTGAGCATGAAATCTCAGTGCTAAACTTGACACTGACGCACGACCCTAGACACTGCAAAGGGTAATTACTTCTGAGAATTATCCCAAGTGCCTTGTACAGTGATCAAACAGGAATACTGTGCTAGTACTGTAAATTGAGCAAAGGCCTCCTGAGTCTGAGTCTTAACTGCAAGAATTTTTCTGTTGATGCAGGGAACTTTCTGCCCTTGAACATATAACTGATGGTTTTATGACATTTTTCACTTAATCAAAACCTATCTGTCACTGGAGTTTTTTAATCATAAAGATCAAAAGCTTTTCATATGCCTTCTATCATTATTGCAGGCTCTAACAGTGAATGTATTATTGAATATGTGTAGCTTACAGAATGAAATATGAACCAGAAATAATATTTGACTTAATTCTTTGTATGTTTCTGAATAAAACAACAAATTGTAGATCCGTTATAGAAGGACTACAGAGCAGCCCTAAACATAAAAGCCCCTGGAGAGAGACAAATTAGACAGAGAGAAAGAGGAGAGGGACAAATGCCCTGAAAATATACTCTGGCTCCATTATTAAAATGTTTGCATGTAATTACAGGATGTACTATAGATGCATTTTTACACCTCGTGAGCCAAAGTGGATGGCAGGTACTTAAAATATTTCAAATTAGACACAGGGCACTGTTCTCCCTTCCTTGTGATGTTTGAATGTGTTGACATGAGGTCTAAATTACAGTCTCTGTTCAGGGATGGCTACATTTGAAATATCATACTGGTTTATAAATCTCGAGGTGCAGTAACTTAATTAATCAACTTCTCTCTCTGCTGCTTACTCCTTTTCATCTTATTTTCCTTCTCTATTTATATCCATCTTATATAGCTGTTCTGGTTTGGTATTTGTGAAAACAAGAAGATAATCTGCCTTTTGGAAAATATGCTTAAGATGGGATATAATAGATCACATACCTGAAATGTTATTTTTCATTTCTTTGTGCATCAATGCATTTATTTTTTTATGACAGTAAATCACAGTACAAACTTTCATACAGTGATGCAAATTTTGAAGTAGACTGGAAGGACAGTAAATGAATGGTTTGCATGTTAAAGCACAGGCTCTGTAACATACCAGGAATGATGAAGACTCATACCTCTTAGTTGTGTATTTCCACAATAGGGTTGGGGGTTTGGCTACCTTGATTCAGTGGAGATGTTTCTCTCCTCTCTGCACCTGTAGACTCTCACCTCACATACTAAGCTAATTAGATGTATTACCCATAGTTTCAGAAAAGCTTGATTAGCTTTGGGAACACTGAAAAATGCCTCCCAATACCATCCACCTTGGTTCTGTTCACTGCTGCAGGTTTCTCTTCATGTACTCACAGTTCAGTTATTCAGAGCAGTGTCTGTTCACCATTCAAGAGGAGAGAATAGCTGCACCCCCATTTTCAATTGATTCACCAAGGAATGAAAGACAGAGATTACTGTGGTACTCTAAAGACAGCAGGTGTTTACCAATAGGATGGGAAATGCTGGATGATAGTCCAGGGCTATCATCAGGGTACCAGGGCTGCTGGGCTGGTCAGGGCTACTTTGGCTACCGGAGCTGCAAAATGAAATTTGGGTGAGAAAGCACAGCTTAGAAGAGGCACCAGCATGCCTTGGAAATGTCTCCAGTGTTAGCTGTAGTGTCTCTGCTAAGAGTCCTTTCAATGAAGAGCAGCATGTACAGCCTCCTTTCATGTAATAACCTAACAGATGGCAAATCAAAGACCTGTATGAAGGGGCAGATGGAGTTCTGGAGAGAAGAGGAGGGTCCCACAACACAAGAGATGTGGGAATGAACTGGGAGAAACCAGGCAAGCAGGCAAGTGTCCTCACTGTTAATGGAAATCCAGATTTCAAAGTGCAGTGGAATAGCCAATTTGGTTTAATCAACTGACTTACGTGCTGGGAGATGTGATGTTTTGCAGGCAAGAATGGGGAGCTGCTTTGGCAGATCTGGTTGGCTACTGAGAACCCTTCAACTCTTTGTGAGAACTGTGTGCTCTGGGTTGTGTTTCCAAATATTGTTTTTACCTCTTTGACTCTCTTTATGTACTATGTTACCATAGATGTCTAATTGAGTAGGGGGAGGGAAAGGGAGGGATGTAAGAGTTTGCTGGGCTCTTACGTGCTTTTGATCAAGCAGAACGTAACTTGCTTCTTTGGCAAGTGGTTCTTCTGCAGAATTGCAGATAAATACCAGATGGCTACTTAATTTTTTGGCTCACATTGGTTTTTTTGAAATGTGTTGAAACATTTTTCTGAGAAGGACATGGTGCCATCCAGAACTTCTGTCAGCCTTGCCTCATTGATTTGACTGGATATGTGCCTGCTTCAACATACCTTGGTTAGCTGTAGACTTACCCAGCACAATTTGTGGGTTTAACACCCATTTCTTTTTTCATTGAGAAAGTAAATAAGGAAGAAAATTCACCTTTTTAATGATCCAGGAAGGGCAATGGAAGTTAAGTAAACTGTTATGTAAACTGGAGGATGGAGTGCTGCTTCTTGCTCTTGATGCCATCACTTCATCACTTTTCTGAAGGGTGATAAAGATGTAGATATGGAAAATTGGTAGATGAGACTACTGCCTGAGTCTGAAAATGTCTCTTGGGGCTGTGGATACCTGGGTTAACTTAGGAAATTCTGAGCTTCCTGCTACATCATTACTACCAGAAATTGTCTGAACCATTCCTATTGTGGCTTGTCACAGAAAGTTTGATCAGATGTATAGTATTCTTCCTATACATCATCACAGATACTCAATTTATGCCTCCCTCTAACTATGCAAATCCTAAATTAACACATACAAAAATCATGGGTAAAGGCATCCAGATTAACCAGTTGTGTTTCCACAGTGTATTCCAGGCAAACTTAATGGTCCAGAAGGGATGGCTTCTGAGATAATGAAACTCACATGAGAACAGACTGTTGAAATGCAAAGTCCTTACCAGTGGGCCTTTCTCAAAGTTGTAATAGCTGGCTCTTCTCTTGAGTATCACTGCTGACCTTCCCAACACTGGGCGTGGTAATGGAATTCTGTGGCTTGGCTCATTGGCATTTCCTTAAGAAATTAGTAAATTAAATGCACAGCCAAGAATACTCAGCTATTGTTTGGTGTTTATTTTACAGTCCAGCCTGATCCCTCATCCAGTTTTTGCTTGTTTCCAGATCTATTGACCTTCTTCACCTGTTTTTAAATCACTTGCATTGTTTTCTGGGTGTGGAGGATACAAAAAGGAAGAGATTTTGGAGAAAAGTGGGAAAACAAGTGTAGGAATAAGAAACTTTCCATGTTGCTTCTGAATCCTTTTCTGTTCATTGAAGCTTTCTTGGTATGTTTTGGTCTTTAACACCACTTTTTGTTTTTCCATGCTAAAGGAGTTTGGTAAGTTAAAAAAAAAAAAATTACAACTTTGAGAAAGGTCCACTGATAAGGACTTTGCATTACATGAATCCATTCTTATGTGAGTTTCATTATATTAAAAAAACCCCTTTCCTTCTTCACTGTAGCTTTTCTAGAAACACTTTAGAAACTGGCTGAAAGTAACAATCTGCTCCTTTTGATGAGCTATTGGTCTTTTAAGTAAATGAGTCTTAAAGTAGCATACAGTCACTGTGCCCCATGTCTCTCCCTTCTCAGGCTACTCTCAGCACCTTTGTCAATAGGACATGATAATTAAGCATACTGAAGGAATGATTTTGGTCACTACAGCAATAACAGATTTCTCTGTGCACAAAAGCCTTCTCCCAGAGAGCTTGCAACAAAAACAGACAAGCAACAACAGACAACTGCTATACAGTTGGGCAGAGGATGGGCAAAAAAGATAGACAACTCCAAGCTTCAAGGAGCAAATTAGTAAATTTTGGCAACTTCTGATGTATGGAACTTGAAACGTAAACCTGTCTCTGATTTAGCTCATCAGTGTTTTTGATAGAAACTTGCCTGGAAGGTTTTAGGATGCATTTGCATGAGCCTCAGCTTTCCCACTTGTGACTTACGGGGCTGGGAGCTGGGTACTCCAACAAGAATCAGCTTTAGCCAGAATGTGTTTGTCTCTTTCCCCTTCTCTCCACCTTTCATATTTTAGGCTTTCAAACTCAGAACAGGACACCTAATATAACTTCACTTAAACTTTCAGAGATCCCATGTTCCTAAGCTGGAGTCCTGGGAGCAGTAGTTCCTCCAGAGCTTTGCACCTGGCTTCACCATGGGAAGCCAGTGTCAGATGCTTCCTGTAATTTCCTCAAATACAGATACTGCAAACAGTTTAACAAATGATACCTATTATCCACTAATGCATAACTCTTGGTGGTGTTAGACTCAAATAACAAGAAATCAGTTGCTTATGTCTTGTGCATTTTTCTTTTAGAGAGTTACATCTTTTGTCTTTGTTTCATTAAATGTCTGTATTATAGATGTAGTGTAAAACTGTTCTTTTCAAAACGTTGTTAATAATTCGATATATCTCTAATGTGCCAGCACTGTAAATCTTCTTTTGTCCAAAAATTTTGGAAAAATAGTAGTTTTGCATCAGTTTATAATGACATATTCTGACATCCTTAAGAGAAAATTATTAGTATTAAATTACTGGGGTTAAAGCAAATGTCTGCATCACAGCAAGTGAAATTGGCTTTAATTTTTTTGTTTTGCTTTTGTTTCTGCTACTTAGTGCAAGAGAGAATTGCTGCCCTTATAAGACTGACAAGTCCTATTGCAAAACTTGCTTAAGTAATTTTAATACCATATATCCTCTTATCTACCCAGTTCTTTTCTTGAAGTAGCAAGCTGGGAAATTAATAGGAAACAGCTGGTGTCAAAACCAGCTTAAGTTGTGTCTCTGCCCTCTGAAACTTGTGTCTCTACCCCTGCTGGCTCAAATTAATTACTTTTCCCAGATGACAGTCTCTATTAATGAAGTTTTTCCTCATGTGCAATGTATATGCTGAGCTAATTGCTTTCTAAAGAGGGGAAAATTCTTCTCTATTTTGTAATTGCTAAAATAAGCAATTGTGATCCCAGCCTAAGCCGTGTAGAGAGAGCTTAGTGAAAACTAAACAAAGGAGGGTAAAAGGGATACTCTTCAAGAATAGTGGTCTTCACGTATGGAACTGTTTGACAGTGACAGATATCACTGGAAGCAGTTGAAAAAGCAGGGCTGGATAAAGCACTGATTGCATTATCTGTGTGAAGAAGTGAAGTGTTCCTCATGGGGTTTGCACAGAGTGCATGGGAAGTCTGAGCTTTCTGCCTGTTCAGAAAGCTCCATAGGGAGAAACCGGCGTTGATCTGGGAATGAAGATATGATGTGTATGCTTTGTAAGTAAATAAAATGAACCAAAGAAATATCAGATCCCTATCAGACTAATCTGGTTGATGGAAATAACCTGGTGAAGACTCATCTACCTGTTAGCTCTTAAGGGGCGAAAGGAACAAGGTCTGTCTTCATCTAGATGGCAAAAGCAAAAGGCTTACCAATATAGAGTGAAACAATATTGTAAGGCAGAAATTACTTTTAAACAGAGTTAACATACCTAATTTCAAACATTCAGTTTGGGCGTTTGGATATTTAAGCTTGGCATATATAAGCCCCCAATACAAGTCCCGTCCCCCCCCATTAAAAAGAATTTACTGTAATCAAGACTTGCATCATTATACCTTAAATACCTATCTCACAGTGTACAGCTCTGAGTTGACTTCATGCTTTGCATAAAGTGAACAAATTATCTGAGGACAAGATTTACAACAATCAGCATGTAAAGCAAAAAAAAAAAAATCCACATGGACTATTGTTAAAAAAAACAGTAGCCACTGTTTTTATTGTGTTTGCTGAATCAGAAACTGAAACCTAGGGTACCTTCCCACGTGAAGACACGTTAGCCTTGAGAAAGCCACATCTTTTTTTTTCCTTTTTTCTTAATTTTAGTTTTGCTTTCCAAAGTTTAGTACATTCAGCAGAGGGGAGTTGAGGCACCTGTTAATCCAGTGCACCAGGAAATCAGGAGTTTTGCCTTGCGATGGGCATGAGGGAATGAAAGAGTTTTGCCACGTCTTGTTTTATACAGTCACTCACTGCACAAAAGGAGTCCTTTGTGACCAAGGTCAGTTTTTGAAGGGAAGGAACAGAGTCTGGTGGGATTTGTTCCAGTATGGTAGATTCACGTCTGGAGAATCCTGTAGGATGAGGTAGCTAAGATAGCATGGCAAAATGTCTCATCTAAGTGGATCCCAACAAGGCATGGGAATATCAATACTGAAAAAGGTTTAGGAGCTTTAGTTTTGTACTATATGCAGTGCTACAGCAGTTGCAGAAACTGAAACTGCATTGCTGACAGATTAATTGGTAGAAGTAGTAAAAGTTTCTTAAGTTTTCTTCAAGGAACTAAGTTTATTTTTGGAACTATATTATCAAATACTGCCTCTATAGAAGTGTTAAAAGAGACATATTAAGCAGCAAGCAGGATTAGTACTCATTTCTGCATGGACTTTATCCATTTATAGCTAGCTTACTTTAAATAACATTTCCTGCTCTAGTGTATTCTGCTGGCACATCCACTATAAATTGCAAATAGAGGAGGAATAATGTAGCTTATGGTATCTTTAATAAACTTTAATGGCTAACAAAAGATAATGTTGTAAAACAATCTCATCACTTTCCAAGTGAAACTGATTTTCCCATCCGTGATCTCTAAATAGTATTTGGAATCCATAAAAATGATATAATGTTTAATCAGGTTCCAGTACAGAAATCTCTTGACTCTCCTTTGAGACTTTTTAAAATTACAGCATGTGCTCTGTTAATCAAGCTCCTTGTTGCTGAGAACAGAAATCATTGTCCTCTCAGTAATGGATTTCTGTGCCCATTTAATGCAGGAAGTGACAATGTACACTAATCTTACTATACTGCTAGAGAGCATGTGACTTACTTAATGCTTTTACTGTCTTGAATTCAAATTTTCCAAAAGAAATTGACTGTGTTATTCAGGCTTGTGGAATTTCTGTGCGAGGAATGCGACCAAACCTGCAAATCAACATGATGGATGTCAAAAGCTCTAAAAGATACCTCAAGACTATTCGCTCTTTCAGCCATGGTGAAACTTTCTTCTTCCACTGCAAGCTCATTACATATAATTTAGAGCACCTCTCAAAGTACAGTAACAGTGAACAACGTCTAAAAACAGTTAGTTAGCAACAGTTTGAAAGAGTTTCCCAATTTCGACACAGTAGAGTGTTCAGTTTTCCTTCTGATATTCCAAAATGCATTAAACAGGAAAGATACCTTTCCTAGCCAGGTTATGACTGACTGACAATCACATAGACCCTAAAGCTGTCATCACTTAATTACACCAGCTGAAACATATTTAGGACCTGCCTTCTTATATCCTATTTCTTCTTCCCTCCTCCTCAGAATCCTGTGTCTGGCCACCATCTCGTCAGATTTGTGTGCTAATTGTTTTATACATCCAGCTGGAGAGCTGGTAATTACGAATAACAGGGAAAATACTACTTTTAATCTTTAGATGGAACAACCAATAGAATTTAAACTGTAACAAGAGAAACAGTTACTGAATAAAGGTTTTCTAATATTTCTCTTATTAGACCACATTATTAATAACAATGGCTCATTCCTTTTGTAGGAAAATAACAGTGGCAGGAAAGTGATGCTTTGAAATAAAGATGAAGTCCCATTGCTGCCTGACAGCAAAATAATATGTTTCTCTCCAGCACAGGTGATTTTAAATTTATGAATTATATCTGTGCTCCAACCTTACCATATTAGTATTAACACCTAGCTATAAGCACCACACACACAAATACTGGATACATTTCATCCTATATGAATAGACCACCAAATTTCAAAAGCAAATCTTGTCATGTTGTACGTGTTTGGAGCTGGGATAACAGTATGTGTCAGCCAGCAGGAGAGAAAGCTTTAATAAGTTTTGGAATTAAAACTGAAGCATACAATATAAATTCAGCATTCTGTTCAAGAAAACATTAACATTTTATAGGTCTTTGGTCTTGTTCTCCATTTTCTCAATTTAGGCTCCAAGCAGTTCAGGATGTTCAATTTATACCAATTACATGTGATTGTCTTGTGTACTTTGTAATGCTTGGAACAATCAGGGGATGTAATCATCTCTGTTTCTGAAGCAATAATGGGTTTCATTTCAAATGTGTTCATTATACAGCGTGTACTTCGAAAGCTAGATAAATCTGATTACTTTTTTTGTTTATATCCAACTTACACGCTAGGACATACCTTGCCTGTTAACACTCTGGCTGTGGATTTTTGGCAACATAAAAATCAAAGAAAAATAAAGCGCTGACAGATTTTTCTTTTTTAAACTAACAGAGATATAACCCAAGCAATAAAATACTCCATTTATCTGGGAGTGAATTGTGTTCATCCAACAAAAATCCAACATTAACAATTCTATAAGGATGGGCTACGCACCAGGCTAATGTTGCTTCAGTGCGTTTTCCTTGATTCAGTACGTTGCTGTATTAACCAACAGAGGCCAACAGTCTTTAAATAAGATCTGCCTTTATTGTTAATCTTCTTATTATAAATTAAGGATTTGTATTTTGCTTCTTTAACACCAAATCTGCTCTTGACTAGAGTTTCCTGAAACTGACTTTTTCTGCTCTGTGATAGGAAAAAGCAGGGGGATTTTGAGCTGAATTAGGGAGATCAGACTGCTGTTGCTGGTATCTGTGCCAGTCTTATTCCCACATGTGGTCTCAGAGCTACCCCAACTCAGTCATATTCCTTAAACTATTTCTCCTTCTTCACACTCTGTGCCCATGCACACACTTCCCCCTACTTATTCTGTAAAAAAAATAAAAGAAAAAAACCACGTCAACTCTGTCCTTCCCCTTACTAGTAACGGCTGGTGCATGTGATGGAAGATATGGACATGCCACCTAGCCCCGTGACTCCTCTGCATCGCAAAGCTTCTACAGCCAGAGCTGATAATGTTCACACCAACAAATGCAACACTACAGTGCTTGAACCCGAGCGTCTGGCCCTTGTGAAGACTCCAGGGGAAGTGAAAAGCACCTTGAAATAAGATCCCAAACAGTCAGCTTCTAGAGCTTCCAAAACAGGAAACATGAACCCAGCGATGGCTGAAACTCCTTCTTTTCTCAGAACTGAGGTGCTAGATACAGGTGTCCTGGGGGAGATCTCTGTCCTTGGAAATAATTGCTCCTAGAAACAAGTGAATGCTTGCTTATCTCAGAAAACCTTTCTGGGAGCATATGGAGGCAAGGAAAGGACAGCAGAAGGGAGTGCTTTCTTCTTTTATTATTTCTTAAAGTTTCCCAAGTGCTTCATCTGGTTGGGAGGCATGTGTTAATTTTCCAGGTCTGCGTGGGGGAAGCAGACTCTTGTCCTTCTCCTTCAACAGTGCTGGGAATGCCAGGCTTTGAGTGTGAGCCATTCTCCGCCTCTCTTACATCACTGCGGATTCCCACACTGGCAGAGTGTGTAAGAATGTGGAAGATGAGGCATGGAGACCCCCCTCTTGCTGCTCAGAGCATGCTCATGGAGCAGGGCTGAAGACACCAGCGAGGACTGCGTATGCACCTGACCTCTACAGAGGCCCTGGAAGCAGTAATGGTAGCAAAACCCAGGACGTCTCCTCTCCCGACCAGTATTGCAATTACAAATGCTTGCTATCGTATTGCTCCCTTGTTGCAATGCTATCGTATTGTTTGATCTTAGGTTCCTTTTTCTTCAGCCACAGAGAGGGAGAAAGCTCTTCTCTCCCTGAGCGCGGAAGCTTTCTCTCGCCAAGTGGTGTGGATTTGAACGCCTCAGCCTGAGAGTAGGGGCTGGACATAGCATTCCTGCTTCCTTACACTCTACTGTTAAACAGAACATTGCTGCTTCTATCCCAAATGTGACCGCCAGTACTGTTTTCTGTGTATAATCTGTCTGCTGTGTAAATATTATGCATAGTCTAAGAACACGTACTGTTTGATACCCAGCACAAAAACACCTACTATTTGGATCTTAATGAGTCTTAGGTATGGACTGGTAAAATAGCAAGGCACTTAAGGAACTTTCAAGTAGTGCCATTTGTTATTGAAGCAGTAGCTGAAAAGTAGAGGATCAGAGAAACAGAAGAAGAAGCTAGACTTTATGTGTACCCAAACCCTCGGACACTACAAGGGCAGACCATGGAGTACAGATTGGGGGGGCAGGCAGGGTGTGTGTTGGTGAATTTAAGAGAGCAGATCAGCCACTCGGCAACCTCCTGACTCCTTAATAACTTGAGGACTTGCTTTGGTACAAGGCTTATCATTAAACAAAATCCCCTTTTATCATTCATAACTCTAGGCAACCTGATTTGAAAATATTTAATTTTAACCTGGATCTTTTTTTCCCTTATCAGAGGTATAGGGCCTTTGGGACACATCCTCTTGTATATGACTACCAAGTTTACTCTCTGCGGGAACAAAGATGTTCTGAACAGAATTCACTTTAGGAATTATTAATAGCGACTCACACTCTCTCATAGTCTCAGAGAAAAGGAAATTGACTGAGTTAATGAATACTCAGCATAAGGGTTTACAAGAGCAGGGCCCAGGACAGCAGTCTTTGTCAGTTCACTTCCTTTCAGATAGTTACTTAGCAAAAGGTGCATGGAGACTCTGGCTTGTTTTTCAGAGATTAAGTTAAATACCTTTATGCAATTCATCAAGAGGAATTATCAGAGGTCAGTTGGCAGGTTGGAAAAAAAAGATCTAAATCTTTTTTCTGAGCTGAAAAATACTTCCGTCTAGCTAATCCATTAGTGACTTAAATTCTGCCTTTTGTGTTCCACAGCACTTAGTTGAATTTTATTCAGCCTGTCTTGCTCTTCTGGCCCTCTAAATCTCTGTAAATAGGAAAACAAATTATATTTTTATATAAAGGACAACTTAGTAATACAATCATTCAAATTTACTGAAGTTTATAGGTTCATGGTTCATGATGTTCCCCCTTCTCTTCTCGTTCCCCTCTGTTCCCACAAACCTATTCAATTTTACTTGATTTAAATAACCACTACCGTTTCATCTTAGTAATAAACAAGATTCCCAAAGACTAAATTATCCTTGTTGAAAATATTACAAGCAGGTTAACATCAAAATTTAGAACACTTAAAAGTCAAGTGCCCCAAATGGTGCCTTAGGTGTTGGTGACTGAGTGTCACCAACTTTCTCACACTGCAGATTGAAAGTGCCTGCTACTTCTCTCTGCCTTTCCTTGGTACCAGCTTCAGGTTTGTTTGCTTTTTAAAGTTGATTTCCATTGGCCATTCTCTGTACTGACTACACCACAGGGTTGGCAGTGGAAGGATATCTTCATACCTTCTGCAGGATTCATGTGTGGTGAGATGAATAGTGCTCTGTCACTGTTCCTCAACTATAATTGTGGCTAAGTGAGGCTGGTCTGGTCCTCTCTGATTCCTCTGGACGTGGCAGTTTCTGTTAATCCCATCATAAGTCAGGCGGTTAGGCAGTTGCTGTGGTAAAATAGATGGCATTAGCTTTCAATCTCTCCAGCTACTGATTATGAGGCAGTTCTTAAAGGCTACTCAATGACATATGCTAAAGATGACTTCTTCTCACATACCAAGAATTTATTGCGTAGGAGTCTTGTGAAAGTAATGAACAGAACAAGCACTCATTCCAGATCTTTTTCTGTATTTTTGACATTACATTTTCTGCATTTTTTCTGAAATTAACAGCTGGAGACTGCAGATTTAACCATTACTCAGTGGTTCATCATCATGACAAGTGTCTGAATTCAACAAAATTGACTTAAGGAGAAGTGTTGAAGTGAGTTGCACAACAGAATTTGACTTAGAAGCCTGTCTATCTAAAGCCTAAATTATGAGAAAGAGTTTTCAATACTGAAACATCTTTTTTTGTCTAAAAGTGCATCCTGAAGGTTTAAGCTTGGAGAACTCTGCATACTCAAATGGAGACTAGGAAAAGACAGAGAAAAAAAATGCACTGAATAAGGGAACAGAATATTTTAGTTCACTATATCTATGAAAATGCACTTGAAATCATTGCAGAGAATGATTTAAAGTCAACTTCCACTGAAACAAACCAGGAGAATGCTTGTGATCTGTTTTAGAGGCTCAGCAGAGGAGCGAGAGCACTCACTCGGTTCTGTAACTGCTCTCTCCAGCTCCGCAGTTTCACATCTGCCGGCTCAGTGGAACATCAGCTTTGGTGTGTCTCAGCCCAACTGCTTTGCCCAAAGCAGCAAATTTGTGACTCCTTTCTCCCTCTCTCCACTTCTTGCCAATACATTAGCTGTGGTCATCTTTTCTTCTTCCCTGTGATTTCATATACATTTAAATTAGACAAATGTGGGTGGTACAAGTCTCACTGGATTGTGCAGAAACATTTGCTGGCACAGTCAGTAAACTGTGGGATTTTCTAAGGGTGTATGGGGGAGGTGGTGTTTGGGGTTTTTTGTTTAACTTTGCTTGGAACAGAATTTTTTCACTCAGCTGATGACACTTGATGTATTTACAGTACTTCAACTATACTTCCCCCCCAACCAACCTGTTGGTCTCAATGGATGTTTGCCAGTTCATAAAAAACAAGTGCATGATACTACAGAGGTTTTGCTGTAATCTTGAAACCCAAATGGTTTTCTCAGCAGCAAAGCATAAACACTTCAGAGGCTTTGTGTCTCATTGGACATGTATTAGTCCAATTACAAAATGGAAGTTCTGAACAGGTTTTCAGGTTGTTAGGATACTTCTAGGTTTAGCTAGAGTGATAGAGTGTCCTCAGTATCTGCATTAAGTTGGCTGATTTTGTCTATACTCAGACAACACAAAAACTTACTGTCTCCTTAGATATTTATCCCTTTTTAAGTAGAGCTGAAACAGCCAAGAGTGTCAAGTTTTTGGAAAGGAGAAACACAATGCAATTTTGTAAGATACATTGCCCAAGGAAACCAGGCTAAAGATACCTTTACTTTGTTTTCTGTTGCTTTGTTTTAGGTCTGGCTTACCTATCAACCCAATTTCATTCTGAATTGAGGTCAGGCTTATCTGAAAGGCTCACAAACATTTACAACAAGCCTAGGCTGAAGGCTTCAAATATATAACAATCAGAATTTCATGAGCTTCTACTCAAATTCTGTTTTGCTGTGAATATCTTGCACAGGTCTATTCTCTCTCTTGATAATATGTGCTGTTTGTTCTGGATATGCTTTTAAGTGTGGTCTGCAATTGTTCGAGTGCCACAGATCTGCTTCTACTGAACTGCAGCACTATTGCCTCAAAGCATTCCATTCCTTCTAAAATTCAGCTGGCTTACTGAAACCCTGGCAGCAACCACTATATCCATGTGGGAGGTTTCAAAGTCATTGTGCATCTGCTCATTATTTTTGAGTGTTTTTCAGTTTGTCATCAAATTTTTCTGATGGACAATAGCCTACGGATCATCTACATTGCTGATTCAAGAAATTAAACCTCCTATTTTTAAAGTTACTTACAAGTCTCACTATATCTAGAAAGTGTTTGAGAAAGGTGAATTAAATTGATATAATGGAATATAACTTAACTGTATTTATCATCCAGAACAAAATAAACCCAAAGATTTTTTTTCTCTCTTACGGATTTGAGTCATATTAATTAATTTTTGTGTCCCCCTCAAATGCCTACCACAAATAACAGCACAGTTTATTTTGCCCCTCTCTTTTGTGTAAGGAGAATAAAAATAGACCCCCAAACTCACCAAAGCCAGTATCAGCATGTTGCAGCATTTTCCTCTGTCTCACCCCCTGCAGTTATATGTTGGTGGGAATGATTCCTGGTTTTGATCACCCTGGGAAACAGTTTGGTTCTAATCCACCCAGCTGGATATTTATACCTACGAAAGCATGAAAGTTACATTTGTGATCATTTGTTTATCTGCTCATGTAAATGTGTATGGGAAAACAAGCAAGCAAAAATTACTGTCATTAAATTTAATGCATTGACCTCCTACTTTTCTATGTAAGTGTGATGCAAAAGGAAGAATTGCTCAGTTGGCTCATATAATGGTGCAGACTGCAAAGAGAAGATAATTAGTGCAACCTTAGGGAATTATTGTCTGGTAAAAATGTGTGGGTGTTTTGCATACAAACTTGCCTGAGTATAAGATGAACTTGTCTAGCAAGCACTTGTGTGTGAAAACCTGAAATTACCAGGGTAAGTCAAGAGTGTTCCTTACAAACTGAAATAGGTGAAGGTAGATACTTAGCTGAAAGTAATGTGCCTCAAATGGATCTTTTTTTCTTCTGCTTTTCTAAAAAGATGGGAGGTTTATGATAGAAAAAATTATAAGGGGAGTATAACAGGCAGAAAGGATGAAGGCAGACTTTCTTTATCTCTCTGAATTGAAAAACTGCTTTGGAAGCTTGTATGCAATTTCCCTGATATGAAGGCTTACAGAATATCCACAGGTCATCTCCCTCAAACTACTTCCACACCTCCAGAAAAGGAGAATGCTTTCCCTGATGCTACCCGCTAACTGCAAGCATCATGCTTAGTTAAACACATTATGGCTTTTCTCTGGGCTTGTCAGGCACCTTTAGGAGGAAAGGGAGAAAGACAGAGATATTTTGCCATACCCACAATTAAAGTTCAATCGTTCCAGTGGTTGCAAATACACTTTTTGTGCCTGTTGTGACCCGGTAACCTCTCTGAACATACTACAGCTGACCCTTTGTCATGGAATATTTTGAAGTGCTTTATGAATTTGAGAGAGCTCAGAAAATCATCTAGAAATCTTAAAGTTGGTTTCAAAAGTCATTAACTCACTCTTTAATGAGACTTAGTCTTGAAAAGTGCCTGCCTAACTCAGGTCATTGAAGTAAAAGCATTGAATGTGATATTGCTGCAGGGTAGGACACTGCTAATTGTGGCAAAACAGGGCTGTGTTGGCGCTACTTGGTCTTGCTCAGAGGCAGGACTTGCCAACTCAAGACCAGCATCATGCTGATGTAGCCCTGCTGTGTTGTAGTCCCCAGATAGCATCTCTGTACAGTATCGCCCAGCACATATTATGCGGGTATACCATTGTGGCTGGAACTACCTTGGAAGCCTGACCACTATATCCTACTTTATGATGTGGATGTGCCCCATAAGCGTAACTCCTTGTCTCCCCTTCTTTAAAATGCTACTCCTTGAAGCAGCTGTCTTCTGAGTCAAATATTAGTTGGCAGAACCCATTTAAAATATTTACTAGGAACTTATGATCTACTTTTCTCTTTCATATCTTATCATTTACAGTTCACCACTATCATAAAAGGATGTTTTCATTTTGCAACATTGAAAAAAGTCTATAAAACTATTCAGTATTGCCATTTTTTTACCCTGTCCAGTTTTATGAGAACAGTGCAATTCCAAGTCTTTCCATTTATCTTCCAGACTTCTTCATGTTTCAGTAATTAAATGAAGATATTATATATCCAGCTGGCTTTACAAGACAAAGCCATAATTTTTATCACAAAATAGTTAAAATCACGTTTAGGTATGAGATCAACCCCAAAATATTCTCCTTAAAGTATCATTAAGTGTTAGTTCTGTGCATTTAGTCAGATGATTCATCATCAGCCTTACACTGTTTTGAAGGGGTCACGAAGATGACTTCCAGCAATACAAACCACATACCAAACTCAATCTTCATACATTAATTAGTATGCAATTCACACTTCTTTCTAAGGACACTTTTGGTTAACATTCCAGTGACTGGATTTGAAATGAATCTGACTCTCCCAAGTTTTGAAACAAGGAAAAACTAAAATTGCCTTTAATGCAACTATTTTCTTTAACGGTCCTCAGAAATAAAGAAGTACTAATAACCCAGCTTACAAAAGTAAAGCTGAAGGACAGGAAAATTAAAGGATCAGTGAGGAAAATATTCAATTCTCTGTTCTGGTGCTACTTCCAGAGTGCTACAGGGTCATTACAAGTCAATATCTAGTACAGAGTACGAAGTACTGTGCAACAGAAACCAGCAGGAAAAAGATCCTCACAGAACCAGACAAGGAACGCATGCGAAAAGTGCCAAATTTTGTGAGGATCTTCCTGCACAGACCACCAGTGAACCAGCTCTGCCTCCTGCTAAGGAGAGCTTGGGGAGCAAGGTGAGAGCATTGACAACGGCAGAGAAAGAGATGGAGTATCCTCCTGCTGCTACTCAAATGGGTCTTGTGGAGAGAAAACATGATTTTTATGAGGTGGTGATCTTAACTGTACAAAAGTATTGCTGAATTTCTGTAGAGGACAGTGGTAGTCCCTCTGTTCCAGCAAGCAGGTCCCAATCTCAATCGGATGAGAAGGCTTCAGTCACTACTCTCTAATGGGACAATATTATACCGAATTGGGCACTAGCTGCCTAGGGAGAGGCACCATTGTAACATGCCCATTGCAACAGACGATAGGGAAAATCTCTGAAGGTGTATCTGGTCCTATGTCAGTGTGCTGAACCTTCTCACGCAACTAATAGCCCATTGCCACGTGATTTACAGATAACAAAGAGGGGTTTAGAGTTGTAACTTACTGGTGAACTTGTTTGTGATAAGTTCTAAGAGCTCCTCCCTCAAACAGGAGGAGCATGATATTAATTTTCTTGGAGAATACACTAATCATTAGCCTAGATGCAAAATACTCCTTTTTTTTTTTTTTAATATTATTGCAGAGCAATAAGGTACAAATTCACATTCAAGGAATTTCATGCTGCTTCATATATTTGTAATGCAAACCATTACCACTCTGACTTCCACAACACAAAGTAAAGCTGCAGCAGTTTTAATGAACGAATCCATCACACAGTTTCTTTGAAAACAATTTTTATAATGGTAATAAATCCTAGAATTGCCATTGTCGTTCCTAGGAAAACTAAAATGAACAGGAAATTAAAATGAAAACCCCAGACCCATTAAGAAACCAACAAATTTGAGGCAAAGTTTTGGAAATAGTGAGTTAACTGTTGCTGGTTTACTTCAATTCATGTATTCTCTGACCTAGTATTGTGGTTCAGCTTGCTCAGCGCCAGCTCTTTTCTTGGAGCAATTCAATTTGAGACAATCACAGCATGAGACTGTATTTTTGTCTTCGTGGGCATGGGTTGGAGGTGGGAAAAAATTCAGTTTTGCTAAGGTAAATTAAGTTTCTCTCCTTCTTATTGCCACTTTTGCTTAGGCAAGTGATAGGATTTGCATTTTGTTAATTGTTTACGGATGAGAGGTATAAAAAGATTTTAATTTAACAAAGAATCTAATTTTGGATGGAACTTATCCCTTCTGTCATCAAGATTAATCTGAGGCTTTACAGTATTTTTAAGGATTAGCGCTGACTTGGGAGAGAGAACTCCTCTTTATACCACGTTACAAGTGGTGGGAAGACAAGCTAAGGAAGTGATTCGGGGGAGAGCAGAGCTCCCCTTGCCATGGAGGTTACCCACAAGTTATGCAAAGATTCACTGACTGTGGTTTCTGCAGTAAAGCTACTGGGGCAAAATAAAGAACTGTACTCTAGGAAATATTTGCATATTGGCTGCAAATTCCTCTAGCTCAGCTGCCTGCAATATATCACACATGAAAGGATTTTACACTGCAGTATAGAAAAATGTGCACCTTGCAATATAGCCTTCAGAGCCATCTTCTGGGGAAAAAATGGACATTTGCCAATGTAGTAAATTGTATTTTATAAAAAAGAAAAAAGCAGCAGCAGCAAATAAAACCTAAAACCATAGTGACTTCTTAAAAAAATCTGAAACACAAGAATGTGAGATGGGATTTTACAGTGTGCGTTTTGAGTCAAAGATCTCTGTGATGTCTGTGAAAGTAATTTCTTAGTTCCTAAATCACCTGGGAACTTCTGAAAATATCCGTAGGAAGTTTTACATTCTTTAATTAACTACCAGGGGATATTTGGAAGAGGGTGAAGCTGATGATACATTTTATATACCCACCCACGCACATACAGGCACGCGCACAACCCCTGTTTTGATTTGCAACGAATCCTAAGAAATTAGCAAAAAATCTAGAATGAGTAGAATTACCCAGAGAATTTGGGTTCATTTCTGACATCAACAAACATAGGCTTTTGTTAGACTGGACCCAAATTTCTGTTCTTTGTTCTTATCCTAAATAAAGCCTCTGTTTGGCAAACAACAAAACCAGCAAACATTTCTTTGATATAGGTGGCTGGTTTATTTTTTGCTCTTAGCACTGTGTTTCCTTGCTTATTTTCTATCTTCAGTTTCAGTGACTTTTAAGCATAGATGAATAAGCTTTCACCATTACCATGGGACCCAGGGAACCACTGGAGTCCATCACATGTACAAGTTTGCCGTGACTCACCTGACATGGGTATGGTGAACATATATGTAACTTTTGCATTCATGAGCTAATGTTGCAAAATTGCCGTTTGATGTTATTCATGCAATGAATACTTGAAACTCCTGTTTTCATGCTTTAGGCAACTTAGTACCATTTGCTAGTATATTTCTTGTATCTTGATAGTGAAAGAAGTTTATGTGGTAAAAGTTGCAGTAACTGTCTGACTGCATAGGTTTAGAGATAGCATTATTTGGTTTAACTAGTACCTTCATCAACAAATACTCCCATGAAAATTGGCAGGACAACTCAAGACCTAGGAGATTACTAAAAAGAATTTAAAATTGCCTCTTCTAGCTCATGCAAGATGTATGCATTTAGGTTAAATTTCACTGGTTTCCTGCTATTGTCTATGGAAAGTTTTGATTTCCTGGTGTTTCTTGGTACATTTATGACCATTTCTCTGCCATTTTAGACAAAGAGTCTTAACGAATGATACATTTACGTAAAAATGATCATGAAAAATCCAGAAGACCATGTTTGTTATGGCATGGATATTATGGCGAGGGTTTTGTTATTGTTGTGTCCGCATACTTCTCTTCTGAGATTGAAAGATGAATATTTCAGTACCGTACTCTTTCAGGAGTGCTGGGTTGCGCTGAGATGAGCGTATTCCTGTCCCTAGCTTTGAAACTATTTCAGAATCAGTATCATTATGCCATAGTTAATAACAGAAAAGAATGTCTATCATCTCCAAAAGCAATTTACAGCTTACAATATAAACTGGAACATAAGCTCTTCAGAAGGATCACTTTGTGCATTAACTTCTACTGCAGGTTACAAATCTATTTAGCCATGAGTGTCAAACTGCTTTGCTGAGCGGACATTAGAGCCTGCTGTTCTTTGATTAAACTTCGCACATAATTCAGTGAATGTTAGAATAGCTTCTTAATACAGGCATGGTATACCAAAATGAATTATGGACACTGTGATTTAGAGTGAAAGCTTTGATTTTTGTTACTATCTGATAATACAAAAACAGCGTATGAGGGGTAACTCTCCATTTTGATGGTATTAACATTGGAACCAAACTTAAGCTTTAATACCAAGGCCAGCCATTACCTGTTCCCCTACAGCTTTAACTTCAGTGTTTATGTACGTGTTTAGGGAATGTGGATTTTTATTGATTGTGAATCTCCTTAATTTATTTAATTCTCTGGCTCAATTCTTAACACATAAGATGCACACGCAAGAGCCAGACGTCACTTACCATGAATCAGGTTCCTTAATGCAATGGTTGTATTAGCCAGGGCTGGGCAAGCAAGGTTGTTTTCTGTGTCTGGGTTTCATAACTAGACCTTTTAAGTATTTCAAATTTATTGTTCACACACTTCATAGGAGATCAATGAAAGCATCAGAGCCATTTAATAGATTACGTACAAAATAATGCAATTATTGCTTTGGGAATACATGTACATTGTTGTTGTAATAGGATTTCTATAAAAACCCCAAAGCAAAAACTTCAGGGTTTTGGGTGGGGGACATTCTTTTTATCGAAGCCTTTTTTTTTTTTCCCTTCTATTGCATCAGGTTCAGAATAGGTGTTCAGGGGTTGGTAGTGCAGGATTTTGAAGAGCTTATAACAATATAAGGACCAGAAAATAATTATACACTTCTAATGCACTTTAGAAAAAGTAAATACAACAGAAGTATTTATTTATGAAAGCAGTATTACACGCCAGTTTTCTGCATTTCCCGTTTCTTATCACAGCTGCATTGTGCTCTTTGTTTTTCCTGCCACCACTCTAACTGAAGTAGGCTTTCATTTCTGGAGATGATCTTGAGTGTGGTCTTATTTGGGAACTTTTTCCATTTTAATGTGACTGCAGGCAACTTTAAAAGTCTTCTCTGTGTTGAAATCCATGGTAACGCTCTCTCTGTGACTGAAACTATCTATTGTGACAGGCTTGCACTGCCTTCTTACCATTCTGCTATTACTCACATTGTTACTTCAGATCATTTATTTAAAATTATGTCCCTTCTATATGTTTGTGATGAGTTCCCATTCCTTTAATTTTGCCCAAGACTAGTACAAGTGACATGGCACTAGCAACGCCGCAATATATTTATAACTTTGTCTCAACATTTTTTCTCCTCTGTTCTTTCTTCTAAAATCTTTCTGGGATCTTTCAGGCCCTTGAAGTTATTTCTGCAGTCGTAGCCTCTTAGGAGGCATGGGAGGACTGGAGGGCAGAAGCAGCAGGCAGTGGAGTTCAGGCCTATTAGCACCTACCAGCCCTCAGAGCACGGGCATAAACGTAAAGTCTTTCTATGAACTGCCTTTTCTTTCACATTTTCTTCTTCCATTACAATTCCCATTCTTGCTTCATCTATCCTTTTATGTGCCTTTGCTTCCTGCTCACTTTTGCATTAGTAAGTGGGGTACAGTTCTAGGGAACTTTCGTCTCCCCACCGTCAAATAGATTTGGTTGTAACGTCACTGAGAAGTGTACACATTATTTAAGTCTGAACAAAGGAAATGTCGCAAAACTTGTAAGTTGAAACACACCAACTTTAATTTTGTCCTTGAAGTGAAGAAGGGAATATTTGCATTATTAAAGGCTGGATTTTTTTTTTTTTTTTAATAGCAACCTTCCTTAAAACGAAGGCTGTAGATAGAGAAATAAACAATTTCCCAGTACTCTTGGTTCAATTCTTTGCTTTTCAAAAGTAATGCATGTAGAATAGCAGCTGTCCTGACTTCCTGTATTTTGAGTTGCCCTCCTAGGTCAGAGACTAGCTGTTGTCATTCAAAGCCCACAGAAATTTATGGAAAAAGTCAGTGTTGCTGGCTTCTTCCTTACCAGGCTGCTGGCAGTTCTCTTTGCACGCAGCCACTGAAGCTTATACTTCTGGATGAAAATAGGAGAGTTGAAACAGATGGAGTACAGTACTCTGCATCTTATGCTCACAGTACAAAAAAAAATGCATCAACAATTTTGTTATTGATATCAGATTTCCACTTTCTGTAACTCATTTGGTTGATATCTAACATGCACTGTTTCTTTTTCCTTATATTTATTGCCCACAGGTCAAATAATTTCAAATGAAATCTTTAATTCCTCTGTGGGCCGAGAGCTGCCAGGTGATGTGCTACAGTGACGGCTCTCCAAGGGACAGCCTTTCCAGAGTCAAACCCAGGCTTGTTACCTGCAACTGTCGTATGTGAGGCTGAGGGGGATCAGTGGTGCAGGTTAGGTTTTGTAAAGGAGCATCCATTTTCTTCCTGCCAAATTTTTATGTAGTACGGTATTCTGGGTGAGCAATAACTTACAGTTAGCAGGTAGCTCTGACTGCCAAGGCTGGATTTGACCATGGCTAGCATGAGAGTATCGATTCATTGAGATTCTACATCCATGGAAATGAGGAGTCAGGGCCTTATTATCACAAGGCACATGGTACCAGCAGCTCCCCTCCAAAATGCCCGCCTGACAGCACCCTGGCTTTGATTTCATCTGTACAGAACACGCAATGGAAATGGCAGAGATAGGGGACGACATGTGAGCATTAAGAGGCATTTGCTATAGCTTTGTGGTTCTGGACACCTATTCCGTAATAAATTGAAAAACTTGTCGTAATGTAAAAATACACCCTAACAGTAACTTGGATCTTTTCAGCAGGCAGAGTTTGAGAAGAAAAACTAATTTCCTTAAGGAGGTTTGTATGTGTCTGGTTTTTTTTAATAGAGCTATATTAAACAGCCTTTTTAAAGTTACATTGGCAAGTGGGCATAAATCTAGAATCTCTGTCATGTGCTTTCAGAAATAAAAGGGTTGGGCTTTTTATTTTCTTAAGCATTCTCCTGTGCATTAAGAATGATGATTTAGCATTCTCTTCAGAAGACAAGGCTAAGGTGATAGGTGTTGAAAAGCAGAAAACCTAAGGAAATTAACAGGAATAATACAGCAGCTCTTAGAAACACCTCCAGGCAACCTTTTGCATTTCTGATCCAGACTAATAACAACATCATGCGACCATAGGACTTATCATCTTTACATAGGTGAACAGTTATTGTCTCACAGAAGAAATCCTGTGGCCTTGCAGAAATTTATCGTCTCTGCTTTAATTTCAATAAAGCTTTAAAAAATGCTTCCCAGTTAAATAAAGCCACCCTGCAGCAGAAGCTAGTATTACTGGGGGAAAAGGGAAGGGTGTGCAGGGGCCTTGGGGTGGGCTTTTTGGAGTTGTGCTCATTACAGTACACATCTTTAGGAAAAAAAGTATTTTGGGAAATAAGAAAATTAGATGGATCCTCTTAGGAGAGGAAAGATACCTGACATGTGTTGGACAAGCTCAGCTACCAACTTGCTGAGTTAACAGCTGTTACCTGTTAACTTCATGGGAGGGAGGGAAAACAAACCCCAAACAGGTGCCTGTTTAAGTTGAGTATAAGCTGTTTGACAGCAGGGAGGAAATAATTTTACCCCAGTCCTAGGACTGTGGTAATTACACTGTTGTAAACCAAGACATTTTGGGAACACAGATGACCCCTCGGATAGCTTTGGCCATTAATTGCTGTGGTATTTCTAGCGTGTAACCTCACCACAAGTAATTTTTTCTTGATACTCCTGGGTCTGCCCGCCTGTTTTCAGAAAAAAGCTTCAAACACAGGCTGGAGGGGCTGAATTAGCACCATCAGATCTCAGCAATTAAACTCCAGCATTATCACCATGTCTAGACACTGGGCACTCGAAGGGCACCTCAGTGCAAGGAGCAGCTTCATCTTTACCACAGTGAACACATTTTTACCTATTAAGCAGTATTAAAATTTTGCTCTCATTCCTTTTGGGATCTGCATCAGAAATCTGTTCGGTTTCCTTGCCTGGGAAGGCTTTTTGGTTGTTTGCCAGTATGGGTTTGCTGTTGTTTGTTTGGGATTTTTTTCTCCCCACCCCCCCCCCCCCCCCCCCCAGCATTGGATTAAAACTCTTCCCATCTCCTTTATCAGAAATACTGGACAGGATTAGGAAGTTCTCCTCTGATTCCTCAAACTTTCCTTTAAACATGAGGTTACTTTCTTTCCTGTTCTTGAATCCAGGAACACTAAATATAAAGTGGCAAATATAACAGGGAAGGGGAAATCACACTGGTTGAGCTGGTACCTTTAATGAATGAAACTTGCCGGGTAGCTCAGTATTGAAAGATTTGATGAAAGAAACTTACATAGAAGAAAGACAAGAAAAATCTCCAAGTATAAAACAGTTTGTCAAAAAGATGGAGACAACAGCATTCGCTTCTCTGTTGGCTGCTGAAGGTGACAGGAAAGCTATTGAGCCACGTACTGGAGGGAACAGCTATTTACTCCACATGCAGTTACCACTGTGCAGCTGACTTCGTTTTAGATGGAAAGACGCATTTCTCTGAAACTGGTAACATAAAATTGTTCTAACCCTAGACTAGGCATTTTTAAAGCTCATTTGCACTGTCCACAAGGTTCAGAGAAAACTTCGGCTATGGGATAACCAGATGGCGTTACCACACAACATAGGATAATGTAAGTCATCGTCAGGGGTGTGTCGATATACTGGTGATGGCTCCCACATCCAGATCATCTTTCACTTGAGAGGTGCTGGCCAACTGCGTACATCACTCCAGCATGGTAGCATTTTAGGGCAATCTGCTGGGTTGTTCATCATCCACAGGTGGAAGGAACACGGTACTGCTGATTGCATCCATTTTTGTTTAGCAAATCTTGAGACTGTAATAGCCTGAGAATACGTATTTTTACAGCTGTATTTAATAGATGGCCTTTCAACTACCCTTTTCTGTTTCACACCAAACGCTTCCCCCCTGCAAGCATTATCTGCCTTGTAGATATCAAGCCATCATTAAACTCAAGTACAGTTTTACTTGAAAATTTGTAACAGTAGTACATCTTCAGCCCATCCGAGCTGAAGATTAAGCTGTGGTCTGATCTGCTTAAGTGTTCTGTGTCAACAGAATCGACAAGTTCATATATTACAGCTCCTGTGAGAGCCTGTGGAAGTTGCATGTCTATCACCTTTAGAGATAAGCCTGTTAATGATTAGATGCCCACTACATCTGAGTATTTATTCTGATTTTAAATATCTTGCTTAGCAGCTCTGGATATTACCTCCCCTAGGAGGAAACCTGTCCTTCCTACAAGTTTCCATTTCACCAGTTGCGTCCAACAGAAACATCATCAGCTACCAGATGAAATTACGTCTTTGCATACTGCATCTTTCTGCTGCTCAGATTTGGACTCTGTCTGATAAGAACTTACCCATTTGTGATTTAAAGGGAAATTGCTGCAAACAATTCAGGAAGCTGCTCTACAGCTTAACAATGCAGAAGGGCGTTGGGGACTGCAGCAGACAAATCTAACATTAATTTGTAGCTGCTAAGAGATTAGGGAAAAGGGTGCAGGAGGAACATTTGATGTTGAGAGAAACAAATAATCACAGTCAGCAAACAGAACTTCAAGTGGATGAAGTGAAAATGTCAGGAACGTATTAGAGACATGTCATCATACCAAGAATTAGATAGTGATTCTACAGAGCAGGCCCTTTAGGCCGCCACCACCTCCTCCTCCTCCAAGTGAAAACTGAAATTTAGACTTAGGATTTTCTTTTGCAGAAATGTTTTTGTCTTCTATGTCTTCACTCATTTTATGAAAAGTATGTTCTCTGAAACAATCTCTAGACACTTAAAAATTAATCTGTTTATGTTAACATTTAGTATTCTCTTTCATTCATGCAAGGTAACTATTGGATCTGAGGCTTTTCAGTGATGAGGAGTGGAAGAGGAGTATGAAACTTTTACTATACTCAGCACTTAAGTACCAAGTGCAAAATTTCAAGAATCTTCATCTAAAAATTCAATTTTTCAACTAAAAAGTTCCCCTCAAGATTTTCTCACTAATATCTTAAGTCTTGCCTCATCTATTTCACTACAGAGCTCGAAGAATGTAAGATTTATAAGCACTATCATACTGAGTAAATGCTGGCCAGAGAAAATGCTGTGTTCAGCTAAGCACTTCATTTATATACTTAAATTGTATATTTTGGGATTTAATTTTGATTAATTTTCAAGGACTTCCATCCTCATTTCAGATTGCTGCAGCAATTGCAGGTTGGTTGGTTTTTTTCAACTAAAGTCACATCAGACGTACTCAGCTGGCTGTGAAGCACACTTTGAGAAAGTCAGCAAGCCCCATCTTTGCACTTACCTTGTAGCTGCTGGCTTTCAACTGTGTAGAGCCATCCTCCACTTGATTCAAGATTTGGTCTATGATGACTATACATTGGTGAGCCACAACTGCAGTCAGCAGAGAAGCCTGGTCAGCAGCACCAGTTCTGCAAGGGCTTTAAGAAGTGGCCAGGTTAGTGAATACCAGGCATGCGGCTGCTTTCCTCACCTCTGTACCCAAGGACTGCTGTTTTCTAACTGCTTGCATGGAGGCGAGTTTCAGATGCGACCATGGTGTTGGTGGGCTAGTATTACAGAGGCAGAAGTTTGTCGTACTTATGATCTTACTAACCTAATAGTTTTCAGAAGTGAAGTCTTCCACATAAAACAAATTTTACATCTGTATACGTAGATACCACCACTTCATCTCCTCCTCCATCTCCCCAAATGTCCATATTCAACCAATCTTGCAACCAGAGAAGGTATACCAACCTAATTTAAACTAAAACCGAACTCCCACAAAACAATAGGTCCCCCTGTTTTTGAAAGTGGGGATTAAAAATTCATAGGGTCTTTAAATTAGAAGCTTTCTTCATGTTTTATATATTAATCTTGAACAATAAGGACAATAGTATTTCTCACAGATGTCTGTACTATTAATCTCTGTAAGATCTAGAAACTGTGACCCAAAAAACCCAACCAAAAAACCAAATAAAACTGATCCTTCAGTTTGCTCAGAGATGTGAAAAAGCAGCAATACAATATATAAGACAAACAGCTTCAGCAAGCAGCACAGTCTTAACACAGAACTGGTCAAAATGGAATAAAGTAAAAATAAAAGAACTTAACGAAAAGTAATTGTTTCTTCCTCCCAACACCTGAAGTATTTCTTAACCTACAGAAATGTAAAATAATTAACATTTAAGGTGTTCTGATAACATATTACCTAGGAGCAAATAGTAATATAGGGAGCTCCTTGTTCAGTAAACAGGAAAATACTTGCACCTTTAGGTCTTTATCATACATGCAAGCAATGACTGTTTGCATGTGTGAATTTTGTATGCAGATGTTCATCAAAAGAATGAAAGTTCCTTTTGAGAACTTATCTTTTTGGTTATGAAAGACACTTTCTTCAAAGGTGTCTGTCTAATCAAAAGTGACTTTTTTTTCTACGTTTTTTTAATGCATTCCCTGAGATTACAATTAACGGCACTCTGACACGATGCCCTTCTGCTAAAACCCTATATATGCTGGTATCACTTGTATTATACACCACGAGGGCGTCACAGTTGCTGGAGTTACTTTGCGCATCTGTTCCATTATAAATGCCTGGTTTAGCTCTCAACTTGAGAATTGTCGATCTGGCTGCAAAACTCTTAGTGACTTATCATGTATGCCTCATCTTGATCAACTCCTTCTTCTTACCAACACTTAACTTTTTTCCCACCTAAATCCCTATCCTTGGTATCACCACGAAAACTTTTTTAGCCATAAACCAAGGTGTGCTTATAGTCTTCTTCCTCCAAACCTGACACTTGCTTTTCAAAGTCTGCTTTTGTCACTATTACGAATGGACAAATATACTGACTTTTATCACAGTGACAACCAGCACTAACTACTGCTGTTTCTAGTCTCTCCTGGGTTTTTTTGGTAGATAACACAAACTCACCCCACTTTGTGTTATCTACTTTCCTTTATATATCTGATTAATGATTGCAGCTACTTTCTCACTGTTCCACAAATAGGCAACGATGATTTTTTTTGTGCGGTGTTTTTTTCCATTGGAGCGATTTAGGTGTTTTTTCATGCAAAGTTTAATTAGAACTCTGAAAATAAGCTTGCTTTCCACTATTAGGAAAGAACATATGAAAAAGCTTGAAGATTTTCTGTTTCCAACTTCCTTACAGGATACTACGCTCAGTAACTTCACTTTTTCAGAGTCTAATAACCTGCCTTCCACCTTTCAGTTACCTACATTCTTTAAGAATCTTCATGAGAAACACAGGAGATAAGTGCATTCTTCAGTATTTGTCAAGACTGTATCTAAGAATAATGTCTTAATTTGTCATCATCTGAGCAAAAGCACTTGTTAGATTAAAAGCAAATGTAGCTATGTACACAGCTGCAAGTGAAGTAAGCATGTTTATTAGTGTGATGATTTAAGAAATATTTTTATATTAACAACCCCTGTATGTACCAAGGCTATTCATGATTTATTAGGTACTTAGCAAAGAGTTTATTTTTTTAATCTCATCAAAACTAAAGGCAAGCTATCAATCTATGCAGAAGTATTACATACAGAATTAATTTTAAAGGCATTTTGAAGATCGGCTTCAAGAAAGACTAAACTTATGTTCAATTCCAAACCCGTGCAAAAGATGCCAAGTGCTAAAAGCAAAGGGCAAGCAGATTCTGAAGGATAACTGATCCTATCCCAAGTCTCTATCATACCTTGTTCAGATAATAAGAAATATTCTATGGACTGTTTTGACATTTGTCCATGTTATAAATGGATTATATTTTTCTAGATCTATAATTTTAAAGCAAAGTAGGCATAAATTATTTGCATTAGTACATATATTTGTTACTATTAGAAAACCCATCACAGTGTATATTCCTGATTATATTTAATCTAAAAGTATCTGGGTTTGGGGCTACAACCTATGTATGAAGGAACCCCAATGATTATATTTTTGCTAGTTGTGTAATACACAAATTCAGCTCAGAGAGATGAGTGCTTCTCTTAGCACATGACCTTACTCTTACTCTCTGCAATTCAGTTTTCATTCAATCCATTACTAAATCAAGAGAGACAGACCTGCAGCATTTGGAATGGAATAAGATCAAGTCACCAGTTTTGACGGTCCCAAATATATTTCTGCCACCAAAAGGAACCCCCCCCTACACCAAGTAACAGCCCACATACAGCTTTTTTTCCTGCAATCACAAAGCAGTGAATTGTCCAAGATGCTTAAATACCTTGTCAAATAGCTTAAAATGTAAATATTTTACACATTTGGACATTTAGTTTAAATTCTTTCCTTTAGTAATACCTATGAATTCCTTTTTTTTTTTTGAGCGCCTATCCATAGGGTAGTTGTAAGGTCAGTTACAAGCTAAAAGCTACCTCTCGAAGCCAGTAAAATAGAACAGCAATCACAACTGAGTCATGCACTTGTCAAAATGTTGCTTTAAGAGTTCTTAAATACCAACTACTCACAACAAGCAGCAAAAATAGAACCCAAATTCTAACAACACTGTCCAACTGGAGAGGCTTGTACAATGCATCCAAGATTATTTCAGACTATCAAACTGATTCATAGAAGGTGCAGTAAACATTGCAAGCAATAATTAAACATACCTGAATGAGTCCTCACATTATAAATTATTTAACACATCTGAGTACTGAGAATGTTAGACTTGTACCTGTATTCAACCGATACACTTAACTAAAATACCCGAGTGACAAGTCTGAATTAGGTAACCAAGTAGCCAAGTATGTACAATCTAATTCCATTTGTTGCTTAAATTTAAGTTGTGATATCAGTACTAGATTATACAGAAGCATTTTTTGCTATTTAATACACGTGGTTTTAGCAAAACAGGTATCAGTACTGGAAACTGGTAAAACCCCAAGCATTACTCTGCAACTACAACCTCAAATTTGTCACAGCAGCAGCCGTGACACAGCCCAAAATATGACCTTGTTTACATTGAGGTGTCAGCAGTTTAAGCATAAAAGCTATACTCATAAATGACAAATAATCTATTCCATAATATTTCATTTTACATACATACATTTTGATCTTGACACTAATTTTTGTAATTATATTGCAGTTAAATTTAAATTAGTTTACTTTATCTATAACTTTTATTTTTCAAGGTTTACATTACTGTAAAAGATTGCATGTTTTAGCTATATCTACTGCAAGAATTTACATGCTTTTTAAAATTGATAACCTTATTAATATAGTTCTGCTACTGAAACTTTTTTTTTTAAAAACACAAATGCTGTATAGTATTGGAGAAGATTATTCTGCAAATTGTCACATACGGGTAAGTAAAAGTGAACTTACAACTCCAAATGCTCTCTCAGGAGTCAGCTTGTACAGTGACATTGAACCTGAAGACCCCAATTTTGCATACTGATCATACTCTTAACAGATTATCCCATTACCACCTATCAAAACACCTGCGCTATTATTATTTCACGCTGTTACAACTGAATGAGTTTTCACTGGTATGTACTGATGAACTTTGCAAATTGGCACGCACTGTCTGTGAACATTCATAACCTTCTCAATTACAAATGATTAAAAAAAATTAAAACACCATCCCAGTCAGGTAATGCTGAGGGCAAAATAGAGTATTATCAAAAAACATTACCAAGTAAACTAAAACTCTGTGCAAGTGCATTAAAATAAGCCACAGACATCTAAAAATATAACTTATGCAGCAAGTACAAGACAATGATCTTGGAGTAAACAAGTTGCCTGTATACTAAAAATCTCATTACAATGTAGCTGCTTTATTTCAAAGAAATTATAGGCCTTATGCAATTAATTGAGCTATTTGCATTGTCTATTTTGGACACCAAATATTTTCTTTAGTAACTGAAACTCACAAGCTTCAGATACCAAAGTAGTAAAATCAAGATGACATTCAGTGCAGTAATCTTTAAAAAACCCAACAAATAAGTGCAACATTGGGCTGCTGGGGAAAATACTATTTATTATACATTTAAATACAAATTTGAAATGTGTTGTGGACACATCTGCAGGGTTACTGTTAAAAAATAAAAATGTACAGAGTTATGGTCTGCATTTCTCAAGACTGATGCTTCAAAAAAATTTTCACAAAATAGCAAGAGTTCATCTTTGTAAGAATAGCAAAGATAATAAGGCGTACAATCTTTTGCTTGGCAGATTATCTTTGTTCCCTCCCTGCATAAAGTACCTAGAGTTTGTAAACAGTCTTTAAAATTGTTAATAGCTTTAAGGAATGTGTAATCACAGTTCACGTGGATTCATCCAGCAATGAATTATAATGCTACACAGTAGTTTCGTGTTTCCATAACCCAGTTCTAATATTACCAGTACTGTCTGCAGTGAGCAAGGGTCCATCCTGTCCGCTGCTTTTAAGCGGTCCATTCTGAATGGCTAAATTTAAGCCGTAAGATTTTTGCTGGTTTTCAAGTTCAACTGCTATTGGTTTCCTTAGAATATCTTTTTTGTTGTTGGTAGCTACTGTTTTTTCAGTATTTCTGCTACTTTTTGGAAGCGTACTGCAAGCATCACTGCTGTCTTGTTGGGATTGGTTATACTGACGTTCTCTATATGCCAAATAGGCTCTTCGGCTCCTTGAATGCCCTTCGCTGTTGCTTTGTCGACTTTTAGGTAAGCCATTTTGCACACTTCCTTCCACACTTGTGGGAACATCATATGCATATTCCCTCAATACTGCAAGCCTGCTAGCACGATGTCCCTTGCTTCTGTTCTTATGATGCCGACTTGGGTGTCCGTTTGTCCGAAACTGTACCTCTAAGGGAGCTACATGCATTTTGATATCATTATCCACTGAATGTTCAGTGAGACTGTTATCAAGCTGAGGACCTGTGTTCAATGGCAGAGAGGTAGGGTGGCACTGAGCTGCTGCAGCTTGTAAATTAGTTAGTTTACAACCTTGAGAAGAATTTTTTAGGCTTGATGCACTTTTATTTGTGCATGAAGATTCCGCGCTACTGTTGGTGCACTTAGGGGTCTCTCCATTGGTTCCACTGGAACTGGAGGGCTGAACATTTACTTGCACTGAATATGTACTCCTTCCAGGGCAGCAAGTTGTTATCCAAGCATGCCTGACATCTTCCCTGTTAACGCAATGGTGCACCATAAGAAAGGCACTGAGGCTTAAACATGTTGCCCCAAAAAAACAGCTGAAGATCAGGTCCATGGGATAATACAGGGAAACTGATAGAGCTCCAAAGATCCACAGAGCAACATACAAAAGCAAAGTAAGGCCCACTCCCAGCAGCTGTGCTTGAAAACTGTGCTCGTTCTCCAAAGCAGATGTGGAAACCAGTGACACCGACAATGAATCTTGATGAGCCAGTTCCCCGTGTTCATTGGTGGCCAGACGCTGCTGTTCCTCAACAGGTTCCTTAAGTTCGTATTTACGTTCAGGGTGACGTTTTAGTTGTATGAATATGCTGAGAAAATACATACAGTTTATGAAAATTATAAAGCTAGCTGGTCCATAAAATGCTCCTAAGCTAGGTTCCCAAGTCATCCAGCAACTGGAAAAAAAAACAAACCAAAGAATCAAAATTAACATCTCACAAGTCACTTATGCTTTATCAGTTCATAATGATACTTCCAAATGATCTCGGCTATGTTACATTTTCTGGAAGAATAAGAATAAATTGCAATGAGTACTTAGAAAAGCAAATCCATGAAACCTTATGACAAAGCTCTAAGTTACGTGGTACTTACTAAGGAGCATTAGGTCTGCTGCCATAATTTCGGATGTTTGCTGCTGCTGTTATTCCACAAACTATGATAGGGATCCCTCCACCAATAAGGTAGAACCTAAAAAGTAAAGCCAGTATATCAGTGGTTGCTTAATGGCAATGGATTTTATTCAGTCACCATGAAGGAAATGCAAACTTTCCAGGATTTATTCAAGTTTTTTAAGAAAATAAATAGGGTGAATCAGGTTTGGGCTTTGGCAATATCATTTTTTTCTAAGTCTTCCTCGCTACCATTTCCCCCTCCCCTGTTGTAAACCACCTCTCTCTCACAGTGGCTCACCTCCCTCGCAGGCACTGAATGAAGGTATACACAGTTAGACGGAAGAAGCAAAAGCTGACAGTCAAAAGTTGTAAACTGCTGGAAGAGAATATGGAAACTTACTATTTTCCTTCTAAGTGGTATGTTTCTTGTTCCAGAGATGAGCTTGCCTAATATTATGGACACTGTGTTCAGAAGATCAGCCATAAGAACCCTTGTTACATGGGGGCTTTTTGTGTGGAGGGGTTTGGGGGCTGGTGTTGGTGGTGTTTTTATTTATTCATTTTTAATGGACTCTGTAACCTCATAGTATATACCTCCTGCTTCCCTGTGGTGGTGTTAATGAAAACTGCACGCCTTCACAAGGACAAGGGATATGTTGTTGGAATATCTAACTTTTCATTCCAAATTCTATGAATTCACATTGAATTCATATTGAATTCATTAGTGGCAGATCAATAATTACTGACAATTGTTCCAATTAATGGCACTCTGTCCTGCATCTTATGCTAGTCCAGTCCAAATTCAGATCAGAACACACAGTGAAAACTACTACTGTGACATACAGATGGGTAGTTATTGTCAACAGGAGACACCTATTCTGATGGTCCTGGACCTTTCCACTGCATTTCAGATTATTTACCAGAAGGTACTGCTGTCTCACTTGAGACACAAAACAACAGTCTCAAATAAATTCTTTCTTGGAAGTCTAGGTACACTAAATATATTACTTAGTTGCTGAATTCTACAAAGATCAAATTTGGTCATTGGTTTATTCTGTACATTTATGCAGCAATCAGGAACTGGCCAGACGAAACAGATCTTTGTGGCAGATTTTACTCTATTTATCTTTAACTACAAATTACTAAATCGCTGCCTCAAAGACGCACCACTACTCAAACATGAACAGATGGGTGAAGGTGGTTCTACACAAGGCAAATTGCTACTGGTGGCAGAGTGAAGCAATATGCATTGTTTGCAGCCATAGTTCACTTTGCTGTATTGAAGGAACATGTTTACAACTGGCCTTGAACGATACCAAGATATCAAGTACCAACACACACAAAAAAAAGCACGCACTTGGGTGTCGCTGTGTCTAAGTCTTCAGCGATTCCTAAGAATCAAAATTACAAACCAAAACTATCATGCAACAAGAAGCTGTATGAACAGAACAGTAACTAAAAAACATATACAAAGCATGCTGAAGGAGATGCAGTAATATTAAGATTTTGGGGCAGAATGCTGTACGAGCTAAAACTTTTCCAGAAGTTCGATCATAAAGAGAAAAACAAATCTAATGACATAGGTACGCAAGAGATGTTACAGTAGTAACAGAAAAAAATTTAAATAGTGAAATGTTGTGGTTTTAAGTAGAACATTCACTCAGTAGTTGTATTATAGAAATACAAATATTTGTATTTATTTTAAATAAAATTACAAGATACAAATATTTGTATTTTTATTTCATGGTTTACACGAAGTATCCCATTATTAAGGTATTCAGCAAGGTTCTTTGTAAAGCAGTTATTTTATGTAAAAAAAAAAAAATTGTCTTGTTTGGAGTCTGCTGAACAAAATACCATTTCTGCAAGACAAACTCCATTTCCTTGTTGTGATTGGCAGCTGAGGACCTCGGTTATTTTTACACTCTCTTGCCTGGCATGGCAATGCAATATACTTGGCATAAAGTTTTTCACAGTTAAGAAATTCCAACCAGTGCCAAGTGTTGCATTATCTTCTCAATATGGCTACTGTGAGCCACAGCAAACCTCCCCTCTAAAGTCTATAGCGGCCTTCTGAAGAACACCAGATCCATTTCAAAGTCTTTTTCCACCTTGTTCATGATTTGTGACACGGTCCCATTAACACACTAAATGAATATCATCATCACCAACAAAATTCTCTCACATGCACTGACTTTCCTAAAATAAAGAATAAAGCTTATCTACGGTAGAGGGGAAGGAAGCTTAACAGGTATGAAGTCCACCTCCAGAAAATACCTACAGGAACTGAAGATCAGCGTAAATGTCATGTCTACTTATCATCTGCAAGGTGGACTTCTTTAAACCCAAAGAACACAAAGCAGAATAATTTACATACGGCAAATAAGGAGAAAAATGAGTACCTACATACATTTATCAGGGCTTTTTTTTCTGTTGCAAAAGGCCCTTTTTAATTCTGAAAAGGCATATGGAGGAGGAATATAAACAGCATGGAGGCAAACAGAGAATGAATTGTTTTGTCTCTCTAAATTCAAGAAACAGGGAGCCTGATAACAGTAGATCACTTGTTCCAAACAAGCAAGAAACTCTTCTGTAAAACTCTTTGCCCTATGCCACTATGGGTAGTTCTGTTTTGAACATAAGTTTAAAAGACAAGTGAATTAAAAAAAAAAAAAAAAAAAAGTCCTTCTATGGCTGTTCCATGCAAAAACATCACACATCTATCTGACTGAGGAAATCCCTGATCTGCAAGAAGTTGGACACCGAGAAAATCTGAAAAATATGAAGCATGTTTCCTCTGTTCTGATACTTGTCTCCAGAGTTACTGCCATTGTCACAGATGAGGTGTCCAGGTTTGAAATGGCATGTACATGTTTATATCTATGCAGAGCTGAGCCTATGAGGCTGGTAATTTTACTGTAACATTTTCCAAAGCAAGTACTCTATGACAAATGTAAAGGAATAAAGAAAAAAGAAAAAAAAAAAAAAAAAAAAAAAAGAAAAATCACAATAGACGTTAAAAGGGCTATTCAGTACCCTGCTGGAAGGCACACAGGTGGTGATGGGTATGATATACTACAGTTAATACAACAGATTTACTTATTCTTAAAAGAAAAATAATGAAAGCTAAGGAAAGCAGAGACAGCCCTTAAGTGGTATAAATATTAACCTTCTACCTTACCAATTAAATATTTCTATATGCTTGTATGTAATACTGCAAATTTTAGTTGATGATATTCAGAAAAGCATTTCTGATTTTCTGCAGTCTCTGTATTTAAAAATCAAGCTTTCTAAATATTGGCCTATAACTAATCAAAGTTAATCAACTTCTGCCACCTTGTGGAGAATTTCAGCATAGCAGTTTTTAATTAATATTCAGAGGCTCAGTAAGCTACACGAACAATGTTACTGTTCTCTGTTAAAAATATTTCACATAGAGTGAATTTCACAGATAATTAGTTTGTCCCATTTCAGTGATTTAAGAAATAAAAATTCCAAGAGGAATGCTTCACAAAGAACGCTATTTTCCTTTCATAATGAAATGATACCTATTTTTCAAATTATTTGCAAGCAATCTTTGGAAAACATATTCAACTTTATTTACTTAAACTGCAGTGTTTTTTAATTGTGTGATAACACAGTTCTCCAAATTCTTTCTTCTATGATAACTTAATGGGAAGTGTTGCTATCTAAAGTCCTAATCAAAGCACCAGGGGCGATGCTGAAACACTACCAATTTCTTAATTTACAAATCAGGAACTGCAACAGTAAAATGCTAAGATCAATCGTCCTTCACCTCATCCTCCTTAACATAATGCTGAGGAACAGAAAAATCTGGAAGGAACTTTACAGACCTGGAAAGAAAATCTTGTATGAAAGGCACTTGCAAAAAACCAGCAGTGACCAGGTACATTTTTCTGGTCAGAATATAAGCATAGCAACCTGGGAAATAATGAGTTGCAGAAACAAACAATAGGCTCACCTCAGCATTGGTCTGGGTGGAGGAGGTGGCTCATCAGGATCTTGACATCTTTTTGCTTTTTTGGTTACTTGCTTGTAAATATTACGAGATGTCACCCCCAGCCACAGTACTGTCGCAAGAGTGGAATAATGGAGAATTATCCCAACCTTAAAAAAAAATTAAAAAAATGAACCCCCAAACATTTCCATTCTACCAAGTTAAAAAATTAATCATTTAACACGCAACTTGCATAAAGCCTGAATTTTCAAAACCTCTCTCCAAGAAAAGAAAAAACTCTCTTATTTTACTATGACAGCTCTAAATGCCAAGTCATTGTTGTTTTCAAAAAAGTGAAGTATATTATGCAAACCCATCTTCCCATCAGTTGAGTCTGGAAAGGCTACATAGCTGCAGTTGCCTCTGCTGGAAGGAAAACTCAATAATGGAGGAAGAACTTTGCTTTTAAGTTTACATATCAATGATACACTTCAGGAAACTCTGTATTTTGCAAAACACTTAACTCTTGAATATCTGTAATACAAGACATTTTAATTGAAACAAGTAAGGGAACAGCAAGCTAAACATTGTGGTAACTACACAGCAGCTAATATAGACAGCTAAGACTCATCAGTGATTTTAACACAATGGAAGGAAAAAAAAAAAAAAAAAAAGGAAGTGTCATACTTTAGATATTTAACCAGCCCAAACATTAATGCAAAGTCAGCCTCACAGACTGACTGGGCACTACTGTTAAGAAAATGGTTCTCTGTCAGATCCTTTTGCATCTGCACTATTTTATAAACTGAACATTGTTTTCTTAAAAGAAGTTCCAGGAATTCCCAAGTCCCTGGGGTTTTGTCAAGGAAAGGCATGATCTGGTTGTCCTGTATTTCCTTACTTATAAGCCAACACTGAGATGAAGTGACTGCAAGAAGTAGGTTTCATATATCCCTTAAATGACAGCACACGTGCATGGAAGAGGTGACACTTCAGTTTCTGTTAAGATGACTGGGGGTGGGTTTTTTGCAAGTTTCAATCACCAGTAAAAGCACAACTGTTAAACAATCCAACCATACCACAGAATTTCTCTTGGAGGATTGCTGTCTCCAAGGCAAGAAAAAAGATTACAGTTTCTTAAACTATCTCTTCATCTCCATATTGCATGTTTGTGTGTGCACATGCATATGCATGCACACAGACTAGCATTCTCTCTATATTTGTAGGAGAAAGATCAGGGACATATTTTATTGCAACACTTTGAGCCGTCAGCATAATAACTACTGTAAACCAACAATGAGGGGCTGGTGGGGAATGTGAAGCTCAAGGGCAGCCTTGGCTGCCGTGACCATGAAATGGTAGAGAGTTCAAGATCCTTAGGGCAGCAAGAAGGGTGCACCGCCAGCTCGCTACACTGAACTTCAGGGGAGCAGACTTTGGCTGCTTCAGGGATCTGCTTGGAAGAGTACCATGGGATAAAGCTCTGGAGGGAAGAGGGGCCCAAGAAAGCTGGTTAATATTCAAGGATCACCTTCCCCAAGCTCAGGAGCGATGCATCCCAACAAAGAGGAAGTCAGGCAAAAACTCCAGGAGCCCTGCATGGATGAACAAGGAGCTCCTGGACAAACTCAAACACAAAAAGGAAGCCTACAGAAGACAGAAGCAAAGACAGGTTGCCTGGGAAGAATACAGAGAAACTGTCTGAGCAGCCAGAGATCAGATTAGGAAACCTAAAGCCCTGAGAGAATTAAATCTGGCCAGGGACATCAAGGGCAACAAGAAAAGCTTCTATAGGTACGTCGGTGATAAAAGACAACTAGGGAAAATGTGGGCCCTCTGGAGAAGGAAACAGGAGACCTGGTTACCTGGGACATGGAGAAGGCTGAAGTACTGAATGACTTTTTTTGCCTCAGTCTTCACTGGCAAGTGCTCCAGCCACAACACTTAATTCCAAAAGCAGGGACTGGGAGAATGAAGAACTGCCCACTGTAGAAGAAGATCAGGTTCAAGACCATCTAAGGAATCTGAAGGTGCACAAGTCCATGGGGCCTGATGAGATACATCTGCGGGTCCTGAGGGAACTGGAGGATGAAGTGGCTAAGCCACTATCCATCATATTTGAGAAGTCATAGTAGTCCGGGAAAGTTCCCACTGACTGGAAAAGGGGAAACATACCCCCCATTTTTAAAAAGGGAAAAAAGGAAGACCTGGGTAACTACAGGCCAGTCAGTCTCACCTCTGTGCCCGGCGAGATCATGGAGCAGATCCTCCTGGAAACTACGCTAGGGCACATGGAGAAAAACAAGGTGATTGGTGACAGCCCTTCAGTAAGGGCAAATCATGCCTGACAAATTTGGTGGCCTTCTACAATGGCATTACAGTGTTGGTGGATAAGGGAAGAGCAATGGACATCATCTACCTGGACTTGTGCAAAGCATTTGACACTGTCCCGCACAACGTCCTTGCCTCTAAATTGGAGAGACATGGATTTGACAGATGGACCACTCGGTAGATAAGGAATTGGCTGGATGGTCACACTCAAAGAGTTGCGGTCAATGCCTCGATGTCCAAGTGGAGACCAGTGAGAAGTGGCATTCCTCGGGGGTCGGTATTGGGACTGGGTGCTGTTTAACATCTTTGCTGGTAACATGGACAGTGGGATTGAGTGCACCCTCAGCAAGTTTGCCGACAACACCAAACTGTGTGGTGCGGTCAACAACGCTGGAAGGAAAGGATGCCATCCAGAGGGACCTTTGCAGGCTTGAGAGGTGGGCCCATGCAAACCTCACAAAGTTCAACAAGGCTGAGTGGAAGGTCCTGCACATGGGTCGGGGCAACCCCAAGCACAAATACAGGCTGGGCTGAGAATGGATTGAGAGCAGCCCTGTGAAGAAGGACTTGGGGGAGTTGGTTGATGAGAATCTCAACATGACATGGCAGTGTGCATTTGCAGCCCACAAAGCCAACCATATCCTGGGCTGCATCAAAAGAAGCGTGATGAGCAGGTCGAGGGAGGTGATTGTTCCCCTCTACTCCGCTCTCACGAGACCCCACCTGCAGTACTGCATTCAGCTCTGGGGCCCCCAACATAAGGACATAGACCTGTTGGAGCGAGTCCAGAGGAGGGCCACAAAGATGATCAGGAACACCTCCCCTGTGAAGACAGGCTGAGAGAGTTGGGGTTGTTCAGCTTGGAGAAGAGAAGGCTCCAGGGAGACCTTATAGCAGCCTTCCAGTACCTAAAGGGGGCCTGCAGGAAAGCCAGGGAGGGAATTTTTCCAAGGGCATGTAGTGACAGGACAAGGGGTAATGGCTTTAAACTGAAAGAGGTTAGACTTAGATTAGATAAAAGGAAGAAGTTCTTCACTGTGAGAGTGGTGAGGCACTGGAACAGGTTGCCCAGAGAGGTGGTGGCTGGCCCATCCCTGGAAGTGTTCAAGGCCAGGTTAGATGTGGCTTTGAGCAACCTGGTCTGGTGGAAGGTGTCCCTGCCCATGGATGATGGGAACTAGATGATCTTTAAGGTCCCTTCAAACCCAAGCTACTCTATGATTCTACGTAAACTCAAACAAAAAGCATTATGGAATATTATGGTGAGGGATTAGAAACTATTATAAGTCACTGGATGAAAAAAGAAAACATCTAAAAAATTTCACTGATACTATTCCAAAGTGACAACTGTTATTATACTGAACCACTGCAACAGAATTAGAGATGGCCAAATCTTAGAAGAACAAATCGTTATAAAAGAGGAGTCTCAATAGTGATGTTTGTTTAGAGAAAGCATGGGTTTTTGACTTGAAACACTTCTCTCTCCTCCCTTTACATTATACTGAGCAAATGGAAAGAAATATTTTAATACCTGTGGAAATGAGTTCTCACACGGTCTGTAAAGGCCACATACAGCCTTATAAAACAATACAATAAGTCTCAAAAATAAAACAAACAGGTAAAACTTATTCTTTTGTGATAGCATTTTGGGCAAAAAAATTCGTTGCACTTCTGAAATACTTTTCCAATTTTCAAGTAATGAACTAGTTTTATCTTCATGGCTGGATGAAAACACAACAGAAATTTTTAAGGTAAAAAAAGAAAGATTGATTTTTTTGTCTAAATTTTACATTCTGATGAAAATGCCTGTACAGTACTACTGTTCTGTAGGAGGCAAGGGCAGCCTATACATATACAGGAGTATGAAACTGGTAACTGATTTTTTCAAGTGTTTGCATGCTTACTTACTGCTTGGCAAATGCTGGCATTCCTGGTCTGAGTTATGCCTCCAATAAACATCACACATGTCAGGAAAATATGAAAGCTCAGGTTAACTAGCATATGCCAGCTTTTTACACTGATCCTGATCACACTGTTAAAAGAAACAAATCAGACAACATAAAACACTGCTGCATTATTGTCTTTCAGAAACTAGCAAGATACACTTGTGATAAATGAGATACAATTACTGTTAATGATTGTTTGACTACCACGTACTTTGTAATCAAATATAATCTCTGGTCTTCATCACAAGAAATTAAAACACCCTCCTATTAACTAGCTTTACACAACTATTTGGGGCCTGATTCAAAAATTTTAGGCTTCAAGCTTTCACATCAATAGAAATGTAAAAGCCTGAACAGTTTGTTAAATTCTACCATCATCCTTGAGTGGTCTCTTCTTTCATCATGAAGCAAAAGTGAAGAATCAAAGAGATACGTGGTTATGAGAGCTAAGTTGTCATCCTCAAGAACAGATGAAATAGCTACTTGCTTAACTGTTAGTTTGCATCAACAAATTTTATAGAAAGAAAACCCCAAACCAAATGCAGATTACTATATCATGTTCCTATCAAAAAATAAAAAGTAGTCCTAAGCACTATGAAACTAATTTTTTTAGTCTAGTAATTTTGATTCATACCTGTGATGGTATATGTAACTGACTATGATCATCAACAGGCACATTAGCAAAACCATGGCAGTGGCATAAATTACTGGATGCAAAAGATCAGCTGGCTGTGTATATAATTCAGCTCCTGTCAAGTCCTGACAACAAAAACAAAATTAACATTAGTCCACCTTATGTCTTCATTTTGTGGGGGCAGGGGAAAGAGGAAACACGAAATAAAGAAGTAACAGCAACCTTCTGGAAAAAAAAAAAAAATCCCTTTCCCCCACCACAACCCCGACTCTCCAATTATTTATCTCATGTTCCAGGCTTTCTTCCACAATTACCTGCTATTCTAGCTCACCTTTATAAATGCAGTCACACATCTTATAGAACACTTAAACTTCATATATGCTGAATATACAGAGAAGTTAGCAGCTTATAGACACACACCATTTTCTTTTTCTTAAAATACTTATATAGCATGTAGAACAACTGTGTGTTTCAGTTATGATTATTATCTTCTGCAGCAACCCCTAGAACATTACAGAAAGTGGCCTCAGCAAGTTTGCAGATGATGCTATAGACTGAAGAAACTGATCAATAGATTGGAGGATATTCAGAGGGATGTTGGTGAGCTAGAGAAACGGGCTGATAAAACATCATGAAATTTAGCAAAGAAAACGTGAAAAGATCTGCATCTGGGATAGAACCACCCCATGTGTGCAACAATACAGGCTGGGCAAAGGACTGAATAGAAAGCAACCAAAGAACCCACTTGAGGGTACTGGTAGACAAAAGTTGACCACAAGTCAGCAGTGTAGCCTGCAGCCCAAGGCCACATTTTGCTGTACTAACAAAAACCACAGCAAGCAGGTGACCTGATTATTCCCTTCTGTTCAGCACTGTAAGACCACCTCTGCAGAAATGCCTTCAATTTGAGGCTCCCCAGTACAAGAAAGGCACTGACATACTGGATGAAGCAAGTCTAACAGATCACTGGGATGATTAGCAGGCTGAAGCACACACTGTCTGAGACTGAAAAAGCTGGGTTTGTTCATCTTTAAGAAGAAAAGGAAGATGGGAGAAATCTCATTATTATATTGAGCTATACCTTCTGGGACAGTATAAAGAAGACTGAGTCAAACTCTTCTTGGAGATAAGCCGTGAAATGATGAGAGGCAATGGACATTATCAGCAGCATGGAAAATTCTGGTTAGATACAGGAAAAAATTTCTGATGAAAGTGGTCACATACTGCCCAGAGAGACTGTGTAATCTTGGTCCTTGGAGATACTCAAAGCTTGACTGAGTATGACCTGGAGCAGTATGATCTGACTTGTGAGGCTGATCAAACTTCGAGCAGGTAGTTGGACCAAATGACACCCAGATGTTCCTACCAGACTGTTATTCTATGATTACTGCTTCACTGGAATAGATAGTTGATAACTCAAATAGAATTCAACAGCTCTTTAGCATCATTCTAGTTTTCTGAATCCACCCGTCAAAACGTTACTCAAGGAGTAAGCATGAAATAGAACCTTGGACTGTTAAAGCATGGCAGTATTTCAAATAACATCTGAGGAGCAACATTTTCATTTATTAATAAGAATAGCAAGAAAATGTAGTTCTGTTTGGATGCCGTTACAATTTACTAGGGTTCTATTTCCATAATGGTAACAAATGGAACTGCAAAAAAAAACCAACCAAAAACCAAAAAACCCCCACACTTCAGTACCTTCCAGCACAAAATAAAACAAATTTGCTTAACTAAGATTAGTTGAAAAATCTATTAAAAAGAATTTTTCAGAACAGACAAGATACAGAAAATTCTCTCACCTATGATTCTGAGTGAGAGTCACTCTTAAACCTCTAGAGTTGGCAAAGTTCCAAAGTGTGCTGGGAGAAAGGAGAACAAATTTGGCATTCACAAAGAACAGTAGAACATTAGGAGGGAGCTTCAGTTTGTTTTGAGAAAAATCACAGTGATATACAATCTGTTTTTAAGGTTAAGACGGGTAATCTGATTTCATGGACAGGAGAGAAGTTCTTGAATTGAGGCTTACAATTAAATTAGAGTCAGCAGTCTCTTCACTCCTTCAACTGTTCTTTCATCAGAATATAAATTTGTTATTCTGAACTAACTCACCAAGCTCATTTCAAACTAATTTAATCAGATTGCCAGTTTGATTTTTATGTATTTCGTTTTCTTTGGCACCTGGAAAAAATACTTTGAGAAAGATCATAAGATATTATGCCTCAGGCAGCCAGTGTCATCTGATTTCAACACTACCTGTGGCCTGGTTGATATCCAGCTGGAGATCCCTAGGAACTCATTGCTGTTACAAGCATAAGCAAATGTGTCGTCACACATATCCCGTGAGTATCAGAGAACAGAAACTGTAGGAAAATTCCTGTTGCTGCTTCCAGATTTGTGACAGGTAACAAGATGTTCTCTAAAGTTCACACCAATACATGCATGACAAGTGCTACAAAATCACAAGATTTACAATAAACTTCTAAGATATCTGAGAAAACTCAGCATGCCTAGCCTAGCTAGCAAAGGCCTTGACCCAATACCCACTAAGTCAATGGAATTCCTACCGATTGCACCAACATTTTTATCAGACCTACTAAAAGGAGTGAGGGGAGCTAATAATGTTATTTCTAAGCTAAACTAATCCTAAATGATAATTTAATAAAAAAGACTGACAGTAAAACAGCAGAGATGACATTAAGAACTACACTGGGGCATTTATAGCCAACTAGCAGAAGTCTGTTTCTTCTCAACTACCGTTGCTGGTTTTTTTCCCTTTGCTGTAGGCCTATAATAATGAGATTTCAGCTGAGTCTCCTGGTTATCTCTTCTATTATTAAACAGTGGTTAAAATGATTTCCAAATAAATACAAAGTTTTATAACTGTATCTTCCTAAATCACTAGATTAGAAAACTAGGCACTCAGTTTTGCGTTTCCTTATCAGAGGGGACTTTACATTACGTTCTGAAACATACAAAGACAGGTCAGTACATTACAACCTGATTTCTTCTACGCACATACGTACTAAAGTAGACTAAAGAGGAGTGAAGTAACTCTGGTTAAGTCATTCACGATCCAGCCAGGATGATGGAATATTGCATTCAGGTCCCTCCTGCCACTACTGTTCATGCACTGTTCATGTTAATGACAACTGCTGAATTAAAAGCCAAACATCTAAAACTGAACCCAAAATAATTTCCTGTGAGCCTGGGACCAGGAGCCAGACTTTCACAACACTATGACAGTCTACAAATGAAATAGGCTATTATGGCTTTTTTACTTAACATATGGATAGGCATTATGAAAACCTTTTCCAGCAGCTACTTGGACATCCAGAGCTTTTGCAGTGTATTAACTGCGTGCAAGGAACATCTAACAGATGTACATTACTCTGTTCTCCCCCACTTCTCCACTCCTCTGCAGTCCCTACAGCCTAACATTTCGGGAAGTACCTAAATACTTAAAGAATACCAGTTTTGAGCAAGCATAGAATGAGAGCCACTGGCAGAAAAGGAAGCAAGCTGCCCCTTCCTCAAACTTTTTTGATTGTCAACAGTTCTCTACATAACTCACAATAAGATATTGATATAATCTTACCATGTATTAATTTAGAAATAGTCATTTACAGCAGCAGATTGAATATGCTCTTCATTTTTCTTCCTCCAGATGGCAGAAATGTGACCAATTTAAGCATATTCTCTCTTTAAACCCATACTACACATACAAATGAATTAAAGAACGCTGTTATGTTTTAGGAAAGGATTATATATTTTTAAAATATCAAAGAAGGGAACTACAGGATTATAACAGTTTGAAGTAATTTAAAACAGTACCTTCAGAGGTAAAGTGAAAAGTTGCTCTCTTTCAGCTCTTTTAAGAAGCTTGGCATGTAAGTCTTAATTTTATTTATGTTTAGCTTTTCAGTATTCTACTATTTAATTCTCTTAAGAGAAAGATTTTTCAAAATTTGAGTTGCAAAACAAAAATTGCAACTTCTCATACACTGATCATCATAAAGGAATCCTCTTTCTTCCACATATGATTACATAAAATATATATTTAATTCTACGCAGATCACATTAAGTAGAACAAAACCCATACCAAATTTACACTTATGTTAATAATATTTCCTAAACCTCTTACAATTTCACTCAGCTTCCTACTAGCCTACCATTTTCATGTATCACATTTTATCATTTAGCATCTGTATTGATGACTGATGAGAAATGTAGCAGTCACCATCGGTAAAAAGGGAAGCCTCCCAGGCCAAACTTTGAAATGAAGAGCTCCGGGAACAGACAAAGAAGAAATCCTACTTCATAACTGTAGAGCACTAAAATAAGGTGTCTTGCTCCCTTCTTCAACTATCACTGTATTTTAGAACTGGTTAACCATTTTATTGACATTAATATGCTAAGACTAGAGTTCAGATACTATTCTTTAAGCAATATTTCAAAAATATTTTGGATAGTAACTGTTTGATTTTTTTTTTCCTTTTTCAATTGATATTTTCTGGTAACAGACCTACATATCAGAGAATGAATGAATAGCTAATTTGCAGTGAAATAACTATCTCTGGTTATGGATTTCAGTGAAAAAAAACCAACCTAGGAAAACACTCCTGTCAACAGACAAAGCTAACAAATTTAATCTAACACAGAAAAGATAGGTTTTTTCAACTGTTACCATTCATTATTTTAAACTGTCATTATTAGACTAAAGTTCATAAAAGCCCTTTTGATTAAGTAGCTCATTAAAATGGCTTCCTATAATATAGTACTTTTCATATGAAAATTCTTTTGTATCTAGTATATTCAGCAATTAATTCTGCTTTGACACATTTCCACTTAAACATCATCTTACATCAACATTTACATCAACACAAGCAAAAACTGAAGATTTATTTCATGTGTCTAGTTTTATGTGAAATGGAACACGGGAATGCTCATTTTATTTAATGCAAGAAAAAACCCCAACAGAATCGCATTCTGAATATTTTTAAGTTCCAGAAAGAGACATGTAATTCCAAGTGTCATACCATTAAAACGGCATAGTTGCTGAGGGTGTAGCACTGAATGGTAGTAATATTTTCATCAGACAGAAGAATACGACAGTCATCAGATTTCCATCCCCCTTGTCCGTTCAGGAGATCAAAGTCCCACTGAGCTGCAACAGCATCTGCTCCATGTGCAATGCGCCGCAGTGTCACATTTATAGGAACGTGGTGCCTGGCTAGGTTTAAACCATCTGTTACAAAAGAAATGTATTTGCACATAAATTTCTCAACATGTAACACATGAGATGTTAAAAACCTTTTATTAGATATACACTAGTCGAAACAAAGGAGTCAAAAATGTGTCTTAAAGATCATGAAAAAGTAATAATAAAAAACAAACCTATCTTCGCAAGAATAACTGGTGTTACAACTGTACGACGTTTCCCGTCATCAGCCAGATTTGTTGAATTTCCTGTTGCTGGAAAAAGCTTTCCATTGCGAAATGCAATAAGCTGAAGCTTGTAGACAGATTCATCTGCTGGTCTGATTTCTCTTTTTTGCTTTTGGGTGAAAAGGGAAGCTGGCAACTGGATAGAAGCCTCTACAATTGTGTTCTAGAAAGAAATAGATTTTTAAAGTTTTAAAGAGAAAATGAAATTCTTTACACAGATTAAATTAGCAACTCCTCCAACTGAACAGTGTCAGAGATGAATGCATTTAGCAGACTATGTATTGCAACAAACCTATTTGACAGTGTTTCCAAGTAATCCATGATAATATAGTTGAACTGGGTTACTAAAGCCTTAACAGTTTTTGAAAAAGAAAAAAGACAAAAAAAAGTTAAGATTCTGTAGTTACCTTACTTGTTACAGAGAGTAAAACTGAAGTTAGTATCAGTAAACTATTACAAGAGTTTTCCAGATTAGACTATTGGCAACTAGAAGCAGCAACCAAGACAAGCAGACAAAGAAATGTTGTAATTGTGCATTAGTACCATTCAAAAGGAAACGCTGTATACAAACAGGTTTTTATAACTTGTATATAAATTATACATGGGTAGGGAAGCATGCATGCAATTTCATAGAATTACATAAATATAATTTCAAATATACACCCTAAAGTAACGTTCAAGCACATTAAGGGATAAAAGCAAACTGGCATGTTGGGCAATGTATCTGAAAAAATACTTTTACAGAATATGAGAAAGTGTTTCCATTCTATACACAGCCACAAATATATATATCTATATGTGTGTATGTATGCCTGTGTACGGGCACACACGTACACAAATAAAATTAATCTTTCAGGTCTATTTTCTACTTCATGCTTAATTACAGTATCATTCTAAGCAGAATATTTCAGATATTTAAGGAGACTGTTAATATCTGATTTAGTATGTAATGAAGGTGAAAATACAGCAAAATAAAGCCAAGTATTATTATGAACTAGGGAGCATTTCGATTTCCATACTTATGAAAAGGTCTGAACACATCTTTCAACTTAAGATGTTTTAATGAAGAAAACCACACCTACTCATTAGAAACTGTGTCCATTAAGAAATTATTCTATAATCAAACTCTATTATCATTTGTCACTTTAATTATCTTGTCACAGTCATTCTGGATTACATAAAAATACTACGTTAACATTAGAAATAATAATATTAAGCATTTGGAGAGCAAGCTTATATTTAAGACACTATTACAAAGTCAGTAGGGAAACAATGAATATCTGACCTTTAAAGCCAGACTTGACAGTGTATTCGAAACATTGCACTTAAAGCTTAATTGTTTATCTAGATTTCCATCTGGATCTCTTCTCCCATAATCACTGAGTCCTGTACGGTCTGATGTAGCCACTTTCTGAAATACGGTGCACGTCATCCCAGTGAAACCAGCAGCCTTTATTACATAAGCCTCAAGAGCAATATTTGGAGAGTACTGTGATGACAAAAATCAAACATTAAATAATTTTACACACCACAGGAAGAATAATAAATAATCTTAAAGGGATTCTCTGCCATAACAGAAAAAAAACACACAGAAAACTGCTTCTGTTTATCTGGCAAGGATAAATCTGTTCAGATTATTTCTCTTCTCCCTACAGAAATAGTAGGCATTTCAGATAATGCCAATATCTATTAAGAAAAATAAAAAGCTATTGAAACTCAAGAGCCAGCAAAATGTCTTCTAAATAAATAAATTTATACTTACAGTAGAATAAACTTGAGCTCCATTAGCAAGCCGATACATAGCAATTTTCTGCAGACACTGTACAATTCTAGTGCAAGCCTTGGCTTCCCTTTGTGCCATCCACAAAACACGTTCATCTGCTAACATAATGTTACTTGCTATGTCCACCATCACGTCTCCAAGCTAACAGGGAAGAGAAATAAGACATTTTTTATCTTTGAAAGTGGTCATCAAGTAGGATCATTACCAGAAAATACAACGTGACTTGTCAGCACGAAAAGCAAAAGGAAATTCGTTGTTCCTATTTCAATCACTGCGTATCATGTTGCGATACTGAAATACTTTGACTCGGACATTTACCTCCATCCAAGAAAACTGTAGTGCCAATGTAATTTATCTGTTTACATTACACTTAGAAATTAAAAACATGAGAAATACAGGTATTTCATTAAAAGCAAAGAGTGTAATACTCCATGTTTTATTGTACTAATTATTTAAAAGGACTATTTATAATCAACTTCAAACCTAGAATCAATAAACTAAACTATAAATCAACAACAATACAGTTTGTGTATATGGGGGAAGATAATAAGAAAAGAGTAATACAAGCAAAAATTAGCATGCAGCCTTTCTGCTTCTCTTCCTTTTGCTATGTCTACCTTTTTCTTTGATGCTTTCCTTGCTTACCTTCAATTTTGCATGAACTGTTTTAGGTCGCAGGTTATACATGAGACAGCAACTACCCATAGGTACCAGAGCTGCTTTCAAATCACCAATTACATTGTTGTTAAGTTTAAGCTCACACTCCCTACCCTGTCTTCTGTATGACAGACAAATACAACTGTAAAGGGAATTCATTTATTTAGGCCACAACTCCGCCAAAATTAATGGACCAAAAGTGAAGGTGCATGTATTTTCTAGTTGAATTGACTGAACTCCAACTCACAGTGCCTAAATTTAGGGACGGGAATTTTCTGCTTAAATAGAGACAGGATGGGGTAGGGAAGACATCTCCTTTACCATCCAGGCTTCCCAATTTCTTTTCACAATATTACTAATACGGAGAGAACACAGTAGTTTGTTGTTCTTTTTTTAAATATTTAAAAATAAATGCAAGAATGGGAATATAAAAATATTAACTGTTTTAAGAACTATCACTTAGGGACAGAAGCCACAGCCAATAAACATTCTCAACAGCTAACAGAGCCTCAAGAAGCATTTGCAGGCTGTAGCCCTCTTCATTAAATTCTCAAGAACAAATGAAAGTTAAATTACTTAAGATGGTTATTATGACTTATTCCTACTTGAAAACTGGTAACGTTTTACACCTTAACAAATGGTGGTTTTACAATAAGGTATCAGTATTAAGATCCTGAAGTCACAGGACTGAAGTTGTTTCACGTTTCATACTTTTAAAAAATACTACACATTATTCTTTTGCCTGCTTATCAAGGTACGCACAAGTTTTTTCAACTGCATTCTAACTTAAGACAATCTGCTAAAAACTTTCTGAACATTTGTCTTCAGTTTGTTTCTTCTTCTGACATGAAAAAGCTATTACATGAAGCTTTTAATAATTTATAGTATTTATCTTTCAGAATAGCCACTGTAGCAAAAACTAAAGAACTGACAATAAGATGGTATAAGTGCATACAGTATCAAGAAGTTTGTCAAGTAATACCCTAATAAGAAATAACTAAGTCTTATTAATAGCGACTAAAAGTAATTAAATTGCAGTCCTGTTCCTTGAATATATAAGCAAATCAAAGGTTGACTTCAAATCAAACCAATTAAGATAAAAAAATACATTGCCTAAGACCAAAACTACCTATGAAATTAACTTAGATTTTTTCATATCATCTATTACCTTCAAACATGACAAAGTAAGGCCAGATTGTGTCACTCTACAGACAATAAAACACAGCTGAGAAAAGAATATCTTTATAATGTAACAAATCATGCAGCAATCTAAAACACAGTCCTACTTTTGTCTGGCTACAAAATCAGTCATTTAATGAACTGCTTGTATAATTCCAAAATACACCAAAAAACCCAAAAAACCCAAGCTGTGATTGTAAAAAGGAGATTTAGCCTGAAACTTCTCCAAGGCATTCTGCAAATTACAACCAGCATTTATGGTTTTCTGAGGGTGGATGGGGAAATTTGCCTTTTTTTTGCGCAAGGTTAAAATTGAGGCATTGTGGTCTCCAACTTCCCAACATGCACTGTACAGTGAGATCAATATAACCTCTGTTCAGCAGTGAAACAGAGAGTTCCTACCCACTGGTGGGACTATTCAACCACTTGCATTTTTCTCCCCTCTTAGAGCGTTCTCTAAGATTTTATTTTAATGTCTTATCTTATATCCTGCAAGATATAGGAATACAGAAAACCTTAGAGATACAGCTCAATACTGAATAAAGACAGCCTACCATGGTGGGAGGGGAGAAGATAAGTCTTGTTTTATTCATTATTGAGAGGATCTCTGAGGCTTTCATTATTTGTCTTTTTACATAAGAACATACCAATGAAAACCTGTGTGACCCACTCCATATTAAATAAAAACAGACTTACTGTACCTATCTCCCTGCTCCAGTGCTGACCAGAGGTGTTACTCACATTACAGGTCCAGTGAATGCTGGATCATCTCAGCGCGAATGCAAAGTCTGTGACCATGGGTCAGCACTTCAGGGACCTACTAAACAAACAAAAACATGGAATAGAATCTGATAATCCACTAACTCAGTGCCTGTATCTAATGCTGAGAAGGTTTCACCGCTCAGAATACTTAAGGACAAACACTTTGATTATCTTTAAAGTGATGGCAAATTATCCAGTTACCTCTTTATATTTTTCAGCAAATCTTCCAAATTTCTCTATCATTTCAGCCACAAAAATAACATCCATCTTATCAGAAAAATTTGCTGCTTCAACGGTGTAAGCCAAGAGCTGTCTTGCTGTTGCCACTGCATTAGTAAGGTTGAGCGGCATCTACATAGAGAAACATAAGCATTTTGAAGAAGTGAAAATTAAGTACAAGATACAGGAAACACTTCAGCAATTAACAAATAAGCATTTTGTCAAAGAGGATAGAAATCTCCATAGGGATCACAGTGTTTTAGGTAGCCAGGGACTACCAGCTTATCTGTTAGCAAAAACACTTCCTACAAGCCAGAGAACCAGCATTTGTACCTGCAGCCAGAAACTGGTTTTTGTCCTGTTGCCCTAGAAGGGAAAGAGGTGCTGCACCAAGAAGGGGGGGGGGGGGGGGGGAGAAGAAAGTACTGTCAAATGCCTGTTTTCCTTTGCACCAGAGCCTAGGCATGACAACACAAAGCTCCTAAAGTATGGTATTTTATAGCATGATAAGCCAAATAAATTCAAAACACACCACTGCTGTAGCATTCAGTCTTGATTCTGTAATTACAGAAAGCATTTGGAATGAAACACACACAAAAAACCCACCAAGATAGATCCTCTCTCTGACAAAGCTCATGATTTCATTCCTGAAACAAGTACCATGCTGAAAAATTCTTCACTAAACAGTATGCAAAATCAACATGCCTGAGCTAGCAGGGACCAAAAATGGGAAATTTCACTTAGTACAGTGGAACACTGTGCAAATGTTATCAGCTTATGTTCAGATGCTGTTTATCCATGATAATCCAAAATGTCCCATCTCTCCGGTTTTTGGTGTACAGATATCCAGTCTGCCCTACTGAATTTGCAATGTGCCACATAAGCACAACTACATGTTTGTCCCTGCTGCTCTTAGCACTTCTACACAGGTTTAAATGCAATTAATGGAAGATTTTTCTTCCCGAAACACTGGAAGTCATGTATTTAAAGTGTAAATAAAGTTCAAAGTCATAACACACACTGAACAAAGTCAACTTTCAAATTCAGATATTCTGTATAATTTCTTTAAACTTTTTCTTTAAACATGAATTCCTTTTCACCTAAAACTATACCTGTACTATACACAAACAAGAACAGTGAAATATAAATGTTCTTGTATAAACGTCACAAAAGTTTCACTCCATTTTAAACTTAGACCTCTACTTGATTTAAATTGCTTGGCACAGTTCTAATGTTCAAAACAGTTCTACTACCTTAGCATTCAAAGGCTCTAAAGATGCTTATAATATTATAACATTCAATATTAGTCTCAAAGAGACAATAAATTTCTGCGCAGAATACTGCTATAAATTCCAGACCTAATACACATAAAAAGAGGAAGGCTCTAATGAGTAAAAACAACTCCTAAAACAAAAACATGCCACTTCTCCCTTTAAAGAAAAAATAAATTTGAAACTTCTATTTCAGCATAGCATACCTGCGTGCGTGTATTTTTAAGCAGATAATTGCAAGTTATCTACTTCATACATGGAAATTATACTTCTGCTTTTCTGAAGATACTAATCTGACCCTCACATTTTAAACTTCCTAACACAAAGCTGGCAACATGATTCCACAACCTGGTAAACGTTGGCTAACTAAAAGCTATTCTAACAGGCTGAAGCAATCGAGGCTCCTGAGCAGTTGCAACTCTAAAGTTGGGCTACACTACATGGGCAGGAGTAGCATTGAGATGTTACAGGCCTTGCAGGAAAACATGAATTCCCAGGTGAGGAAAAAGCAAACCAGAGCATCAAAGCTCTCAATAAGCAATCAACCTTGCTGTGTCCCACAAAGGGACAACAAAGGGATCCCTGGCATCATCTCCCACCTGCTAACCAGTCATTAAGCACCACCAGCCCTCAAACATGCTTGTGACCAAGCCACAGCACGCACCTCTAGTGCTCAGAATGTAAAACAGCAGAACACAAATAGTTACGTTAACCGCTGAGTTCATCTTGGGCCAGAACAGGCAGTCCTTTCCCTTTCTGTCCCTCCCACTCTTTCCGCCTTTTTTTACACCAGTGCCCACTGGTCCTCAGGGAACCTGAGCAGCAAAATAAAAAGCTATGTCTGTATTAGTAAGTAATTGAACACAGAGGGAGCAAGTCAGCAATATGCAGTTCAGTGCTTTTGCCTCAAACTAGACTTAGCCCAAGCCACTGGACGTCAAGACTTCACTATGTATATAATCCGAGACATCCAAAGGGCAAAGATCACTTTAGATCCTGATTGTGCCAGTCAGGGGCTGTGGTGCTTCTGATACACAGTGTGAAGTTTCCTCTAAAATAATGTGAGCTTGCACATTGAAACACTCCAAACACAGGCAACACACAGTAATCCTACCCAGAGGTCAGACAAGCATCACGGCCCATGTTAAACATAGGTGGCACTACCAACATCAACTCAAGTGGCATTGCTGTATTATTGAAAAAAACAAACAAAAAACCCCCAAAACACTGACAACCCAAACCACTGCACCAAAAAAACATTCTCGTACCACCATAGTTTCACCTGTTGCATTGATGCTAGTGATCTGACAGTACATATTGGAAAACATCAAGCTTACACCAGAGGTTCAAAGCTTTATGGGGTATTTTACAATACAGTGCCTCTACATACGAGGTTGGGTACATCCCTGCAGAACAGTGTTTGTGAAAGTATGTGTTAATTAGAGATAAGACTCAAAAGGAGTTTGGAGCTGAAAAATTCTGTTTCATAGCTACATTTAAAATCTAGAATAATCTCTTGTATCCTGGTAAGTACTACCAGATTAGAGAAGCCTAGTTAATACTCACTACTTTCACTAGTTAACTCTCATTGGCCACATATCGGTCTATTAGAAGTTTACAGCAACAGAGGCAGAGCAGAGTTTGACTACTCTCTATTATTTTAATGGAAATAGCTGTTCTCCATTACAACTTCAGCCTGCCTTGTTTCTTTCTAGCATGTGGGCAGGACAGTGCACCCAGTTGACAAGAACTATCATGACAAGTACTGTTTTCTTACGCTTTACGCAAGTACACCAAAGAATTAAATATTCCTTACACTTTCAATCTGGGGGCACTCAAAATAGATATTAAACCAAACTCTTAACATAAACCTACAAGTTCTGTTGTTGTACTCAAGAGGCATGTGTTCATAATAATTCATCTAGACGACCAGTACTACCAGCTTAAAAAAACGGAGAAAGACTTTTGAGTTTTTATTTTCATTAAAGAATTTGATTTTATAGAAATGTACAACTTACCTGATTGAACATATAAAGAACTCGAGTGACATCATTTGCATATTGGCACCTGGAGTAGTCCTCTTCTGCCCAGTACCCTCCTCTGTCGCATCTGCGCCAGGCTCTTCTCTCATCTTGTGAGTTGCCAGGATATATCCCACTGCCAGCAGAGTAACGTGTACACAGCAGGTATGCTGTGATGCCTGCCAGTGTTCTAGGCCACCTGGGGAGTCAAAGGCAAAAAAAAAAAAAAATTAGACAAATTTACATGACAAGTAAATAAAAGGATTAAATGCTACAACATAAAATAAAGAGACACTCAAAACTAAGCATCTCTAAACTATTTCAAGGGCCACCTTGGCTCGCCTTCAGTATTTTCAAGCTGTTCATATTTGTGTACTATTAACAAAATGAGTTCCAATGCTAGCATGCTTTTTTTTGAATTCTTTCATGAGGTTGCAGGTAGAAAGAAAAAAGTGCTTATAAAATTACTAAAAATAGTTTACCTTTTTTTAATAAAAAAAACTTGCCTTCTTCATGAAAAATTCCATATTAACACTATAAAAAGTTAAATACATAGTAGAAAGCCCTGCAAGCTTTCTACTTGTCCATTCACATGCATCAATGTAACTTTCAAATGACTGCATACATATCAATACTAAACTGCAGATATGAACAGAAAACTACAGATACAGTAATTAAGAAACAGTAGCAGTAGTACAACCACTTTGACAGATTTTGCAACCAAACATAACATTAAATAGAAATTAATGGGAAAAGAAAGTGTTCATAAAGTTAAGTAGAAAAGAATTCCTTTCACTCAAGGTACATGGAACTAAGCACTTTTTAAGAAAACTTCTAACATTCTCTTAACTTCCTCCTCCATAATTTTAGTGCATATTTTGTCTGTATACACTTATACACAGATAAAAATGAAATAAAGAATAAATACATACAGAAAATTAAATTGCAATACACCTTTAGTGCACTGATCATTCATGAGATTCAAAGGAAACTTAAGAATAGAAAGAAACCACGCCTGAATTAAGCTGCAATGCCGAGAAGAGAGGAGGACAGGGACAAGAAATACTGGCCAGTGTGCCTGCCCCTGCTTCTGGCCCTCTCCCCTGTTAAGATATGTATAAGCAGTATTTTATCACTCAGAATACTAACACTTAAAGTTTAAAAGCAAAAAACTTACATACCTAAACTGCAGAATGCTAAGTATCTCAAATCCAATAACCCAACATGTAAGGTTTAACTAAAACTGAGAGCAAAAGAGAGCTTCATTTGATCATCCCAGGCTTTCTGTACCATAATTAAGTTAAGCTCCTTGAACAGCCTTAAGAGCTAATACACTTTCTCAGTTTTAAGTATTTCAAAAGGCCTTGCACTAAGCAGTTGTCTCCAAAAATCAAAATGGTCGAAGAAAAAATTCCGTTAGATTACACTGTGTTTGCTTTTACATCTGGACTGCATTTCAATAAGTGGCCATTTAGTCACTACTGTCATCTAAATTAAGAGATGCTCAGAACATATATATATTTGAAAAAAAAAAAAAAATTCTGTGTTTGCAGTGAACACCTTGAAGAATGTTCCATTTCAGGAAATTATAATTTAAGTAATATTGCCAAAACAGAGAAACTGAACAAGTCAACTGCATTCTTCTTCCTTATTCATCAGTTAAGTAACTTCTCTTACTGAAGACGCTGGGACTTATCACAGTTCTTTCGCAAAGAGAATAACTCCAGGGATGGACCAAGGCAAAAGGCTACACTTCTCAATTACATTAAATGATGCACAAAATTAACCTTTTGGTATACTGAAAGTCTTCTCCATCTCAAATTCCTATTTATTCCTAATCAGCTCCAACAGAACATATTCAGTAATGGAAGAAAGACTCTTACTTCAGGCCATTTTGACAAACATTACTTTGAGCTGCTTGTTGCCCAAACCTAAGATAGCTGCTGGTGGCATCCTTAAAATGCACAGGTCATGGCAACAACCATAAAAGAATTCAAAGTCAGTAAGGAATCTAATAGAAAAGACTAGATAATAATTACAACAAACCAAAATAGAAAATAAAGGCTTAAATTTTACTACCTTTTAGAACAGCTTTGGCATTACAAATCAGTTCTCCATGTTGTAGTGACTTCATTTAATTAAGAAATGGAGACTTATTATTATGAACATCACCATAGTATCTGAATACTAGAAGAGACTGAAGATTATTTAAGTATCATAGCAGAGCTTCATCCAGCCTAGAAAATGCATACACTTAAATTCAGAGCCTCAGCAGCCACTTCAAGAAATTAACAGAATTGTCACCATTCAACCTTTATCAGAAAGGAAAACTTATACCAGAATTGGTGGCAATGGAGGTAGTTAAAAGAAAGAAGAAAAAAAAAAATAAAATAATTAGCACAGTTTTTAAATGCCAGGAATTATATACAGGTATTTTAGAGAATGTAAATTAATTCAAAGAACAGGTATAGATTCTGCAATGGGAATGTAAATTATTTACCATCTTTTCTCCTGTATAGAAGAAAAGCCAGCAGAAAGGACAAAAATCTTCCTTAGAAAAATCACAGCAGCCTTTGTAAATTGCTGCAATCCCAGTAGTGACCTTAGTGCAATGTTACATGCACTCCAGCAAGCTAACAAAAACATCACTTTGGATCATGTCTTGCCAACTCTGACCATGGACGGCAAGTTATGGATCTGCTGGGAAGGGAGGAAGGGATAAGGGGATACAATAGATGTAAACTTATTTAAGTCTCTGAAATTTCTGGATGGACAAATTAAAATAAAGTCTAATCAACATGGACTGGAAAAACAAGTACGAAGATGAGCTACTTCTATGCTCCCACTTCTTATGGATACATAATGAGCCTTCAGAGAATGAAGCCAAAAAGTAAACAGGCAGATGAAGACAACTAATAAATCAACTAGTACAGCTGTTAGAAGACATACAGGCTCACAAACACCTTGCATAACACACCCAAACCTCAGCTTCCAGCATGCAGAGTCAGGTTTCTAGAAACACTGAAAACAGAGTGCCAAAACATCACTTCCAAAACAATTTTATCAGCACTGAAATTCTAGTATTAAGTTTCCACATCAAAGATACCACTTTGAAAGAGATATCTGTCTCTGTCTTTAGACTTTTATGAAAGTTGTGTTTTTCCAAAGCATTTTAAGTTAAAGCATGGTTGGCTCAGTTTTGACTGAATGTATCACCTTACAGACTTAGGATAATTTAAACTCTGCAGTCCTGACAGAAGTTGTATGACACAATCTCCAAGATAAGTACTTTCACTGAAAAATGGCATGTGCCATTCCTTTCCTCGCTATTTACACCTAGTGCTAAAGAATTAGAAAAAGAAAAACCAGAATGAGACACTAAGACTTAAACGAAAAGCAAGTTTTTCAAGAGAGCTTTAATTACTATATTTTTAAACAAGTATAATTTCTAAGCTATACGTATCTTCTGGAACTTCTGTAGCCATCAAATGGAAAAAAGTGAGAGTTCCAGTGTTTAACACTACTTGAAGGGTTATTAGATTATCACAAGATTATTTGCCTTCTCTCCCTGTTCTCTGCACTTCCCCTATTTTTTTAATCCATCTCTTTCCCTTTCGCTACTGTCCTTTTATTCCTACTACATTTACTTTTCATTCATCTCCCTACACAGCATTTTATCATCTTTTACCATGATCTTCTCAAAAGAATACTAGCAATGCCAGACAGTCATACAGTCTGTGCTACCTTTATAACAAATTTAGATATCTACAGAAACGTTTTACTAATAAAACTAATATATTATTCATCTAATGATTTAGAAAGGTTTCCACTAAACTAGACATAAAAGGTGAGCAATTTAAAACTCCCAGCTTTCTACCACAGTATTACACAAAAACAACACAAATGCGCAGCATCGCTAAGAGAAGTGCTTCATGGGGAACAGTGTCCCTTATCCTCTTTCCTCTCCTATTCACAATACCCGTTGTGTGGGTACAAGTTTCTTTGCAGCCCAGTGGCAAATGAGATAGGGGAACTAATTCCAGTTGTAACTACACTTCCCTTATTGCCTATTTTTGCTAAGCGAATGCTAACCTAGACCATTCTCAGCAATGAACAGTTTCTTCCCAATACCTGTATGAGATGAGCTGATGAGGCATTCTCCACTTTCCACGAAGCCAGAGAGGACATCCCTCCAGCAGGGCTCAAAAGGTGACTAATGACATGAAATTCTCATCATGCAAACAAAGGCTACATAAGTGTGGCTGCATTCTTAACTTCTTGTGAGCCTAAGCTTGAATATCTTTCACAGTTTACCCAACTGCTAGCAGAAGTGCAAATTTGGACTGTATTAACACTCTTATTTCATCACTGTTTATAATTAGGTGCTCAAAATTAATCACATATACATGAGAGTAGACAGCTGTGGGGGAAAAGATGGTTCATTTACATTTAAGTACTGTAATTTCATTTCAGGAAAAAAAGGCAGACCATGAGATTATAAAAGAATCCTTTCCTTCGTGCATATTAATTCTGTTTTGAAAGCATTTATTTCTTTAAACCAACAATAACTTTCAGTTACAGTAAGTTTTTATATCATAATTTCATTAGCTTACAGGTAGTCTAATATTTTTTTTCTTATTGCATCTTAGGTAATTCTCTAAATTCAGCATGACAGTTACAGTTTTAAGATTAATTACACCCAGTGAGTAATAGTTTTCAAAAGGATAATTCTTATATTTAAGAAAGAATTCTATCAACTACCAGCATAAAATTATTCTAAACACAACAGTTGAAGGATTTACTGAAGCAGAAGCACTAGGTTACATTTTAACATGTTAACTGTATTTTCAATTTAATCATGTATTGTAACATATTCAAGGATATTATCTGAGTAAGACTTAAAAGAATATCTAAATTAAAAAAAAAATAGATTTCATGATGAAGACAGTTTTTGCCTAATCTTTATAAACTCATGCTAAACTACTATTACTGAGCCAAAGACACTGAAGACAAAACATCCTCCTTCACTACGCTTTGCTATCCCATCTCTGAAGGGATAAAAATCTAGATGCCAGTTTTGAAACAGCTTCCAAGCTAAAATGACTAACCAGTTCCAACTAAAAGACTATAAAAACAAATTCACCTAGGATCATTTACAGCCATCTGCTCAGAACCATTTTCTCACTAGTCAAAGCCTTATTTCCATATGGTCTCAAAGGTGAAAAATTACTCTTTATTATTACTCTACCTAAACTACAAATGGAAGTCTGTTATAGTAAACCCAGACATAGTGAACTTTTTGATAAGCTGAACATTTCCTGAAATCTTATTTCTTTCTACTGAATTCCAGAGGGGGTAAATCCTATTACACTGAACAGCCACTGAACAGCACAGGTTAATTTAATGGAAAACACTTTGAAATAAGCCTTTACCATCTGTTTTCACCTCTAATGGCAAATCAAAGAAGAACGATTCACACTTGTATCATAAAAAAAAAAGCGTAAGTGATTTAAATAGATGTGTTCTTTGATGAATACAGCATGCATCTGTTTGACTTTCTTCACCTTTTATCTTAAGAAGGAAGTTCTCATTTTGTAATCTAACACTCATCCCTGCAGTTGAAACCACCACAGTGTAAAAAGAGGATATGCACAAAGTTTCTCATATAAATAATTCCTTACAATGTGAAAGTGAAGCTCTTCAGTAGTTCCAAATTGCCTCTGTGCAGCAAGTGATCTTAACACTACTTCCCTTACTAATATTTCCTCATAGTTGGGTACCCTTCTTCTCAAATTGTCCAACGGATGAACATAAAGATGAACTCAGAACAAATGCTCTCAGCCAGGACTTTACCTGAATTTTTGCTACAACTGGAGAAGGTCTTCTGTACTTGAAAGCTTGTTTTTTCTCCCCCAAAAAACTATGTCCCAGCAACATGTATTAACTTACTTTTCATTTCTTAAAATAAAAGATTTATGGTCTTAGATTTGCTGTATAGAAGGAAGATGACTTTAAAGAACTCTAATGTACACAGGGAAAGGAAGAAAAGTTTAGAAATGTAAACAAAAGATCAAGCAGAAGATCAACATAGCCAAGCAGCATAAGTGAAAATAAATGAGTGGGTAAAAGCAGTTATTACAACATTAAGAAACCCTACAAACCATAGTGAAAACATATGCTATGACATACACTAATTCTCAGTAGGAGCTACTGCAGGGAGGTACAACACAGAGTAGTTATAAAGGGAATTACCTTACATATAGAGAATCTATACAGAAGCTATCTGTTACAGCTGGCACCTCCAGGAGTAACGTGTTGTTAGAGTGAACCAGCAGCAGAAAGATCAGAAAAGGGAAAACAGGTGAAGAGGTAAGAACAAAAGATAAAATACTCTACAATACCCAACACAATGGAACATCAGAGCTACCACTACAGTCCCAACAGTCATTAAAAGGAAGCACCATTCATATTATTTACTCTAATACTCACAGGGGAAAAAAATGAACCTATATTACATATTTCTTATATAGTGATTTTGTCATACAGAAGCAGGAGGGTTTTGAAAAGAGAATGATAACCTGGTGGAACATCCCCCCCCCCAATCAGTATGCAATCCAACTCTAACTTACAGATCATCTAAAAAGTTTTACTCTATTCCAATAATTTCATTTATATAGTTCAAATATCATAGCTTAATTTCCATCTCCTCCAAAGATGTGAGTTAACAGGCTCAAACTTTAACACTTCATGGTATAGTTGTGCATACTTCTTTCAACACATACTAATTTAGAACAGTTAAAAATCTATTACACACCATTTACAAACAAACATCCACATAGGTGTCTTTAAAGCATAATACTGTAGTTAAATACAAAATTAAATGGACTTTTCTTTTCTCTGAAAAAAAATTGAAGTTACCAACCTGAAATCCCCTTTATTGTTCACAACCCTCTCTGGAGGGCAGTACTGTGCAGAACTTTCTAACACCACAATATCTACTGTCCTTGTGTTATTCCCACGTCTGGTTTGCACATGGCAACCCCAGTTTCCTGTGGAGCCAGCCTGAATGTTTGAGATTGTCAGTGCACTGGGAAGATAAAATAAAAAATAAAATAAACAAATAAAACTCAACAATCTTGCAATAAAATTTATATAAGCTTTTACCAAAAGATGAATAAAGTGGAGAAAGACAATGGAAGAAACAACCAATTACATACAACTGTGTGATCTTACAAAACCAGAGCTATCTATGAATCAGTGTACTGTAATTAACAGGGAAATATTTACTATTCTTTTAGCTCTCAATTTTGCCAGAGTAGGAAAGAAAAAGAACAGCCAAGGGAAAAAGTTCCTTGACTTCAGAGAGAAGAGATGAGAAATCCCAATTCCCCAAGTGTTATCATTGATCTTCAACACAAAATTTTTATAGTTTTTCCAGAAAGGCCAAACTAAAATAACTTCCCAAATGCATAATTTGTGATAAAGTTAGAAGCCCTAATTTACTAATACAATTACAGGATATATAACCACTCTGTAGATGCTGAATGAGTCAAAAATCTGCTGCAGGCAGAATAAATTATAGATGTCTGCTGGCAATCTTCAATATTACCAACTGTGGTGTGCTCAAAAGAAAGAGGAAAGAATCCATGAGTAGTTCACTTAAATGCCTTGGTTTTGCAATTTTAATGTTCCAGTAGAACAAATGCATCCTACCACAAACATATATTACATGAACTGCATTGGGTAATCCTTGGAGATAATTAAAACCCAACTGCAACAGTCCTGGACAACCTGCTCTAACTAACCCTGTTTTAAGCAGGTGGGTTTGACTCATCAAATTTCTAGACATACCTCCTCAACCTTGATAGTTAGCAACAGTGACCAAACCCAGGTAATTTAAGAGATGTGTGAAGTTACAGACTACTTCCCTAGTTGGGATGTTTCTGTCTATGTATGTTCACTCAGCGAGGATATGAGGGGGCCTTACTGATTATGGAAATAGTCACTAAATCAGAGCAGAAAATAAGAAGAAATACATTTTCTCTTCATGAATTCACCTTGCAATCAGTGAGCAGTTATGAATCATGTTTTTTTCAACAAAAATACCCTGGGACTCATCAGTTTCCACTATCTTTCCATCCTGATACCACAAGACTTGCATGTCTTGATCAATATACGAAGCCATGCATTGGAAGGGTAGACTATCTCCTTCAAAGACAACTTGACGGTGAGATGGAGTCATATAGAAAGATGGTAGTTCAAGTGGTGGTTCTAGAATTCAAGAAGTAAAAGCACAATTAACAGCAAGAATCTGCTATACAAATAATTTTCAAAAGAGGATAAAAATACACTGAGTATCAATTGTTGATAAAACTCCTTGTAAGCTGCATCTTGCAAGATTTATACAAAAACTACATTGGATGCATCAGATATTGAAAAATACAAATTCTCATCAAATTCTTTTTCAAAACGTGTATTCCTTTAACACATTTAAAAAATAATTTGCTAGCCCACTAAAAGAGTGAAAAATATAAACTTGAATGAAAAAATATATTTATGCATTTTATTTCTTCACAATTTCTCACTAGATTTCAAAATCACAAACAGATATGTTTTATTACTCTGTGAGATGGAATAACTCTAATACAACAAAAGTTAAGCAAGTTGTTCATGGTTTCATCACAACAAGAAGGCTAATCAACAAAAGAATCAACATGTAGGAAAGTAAGTCATAAAATGAAGGCCTTCAGAAATTTGGGCTTGGAATAATTTGCACATCTGAAGTCACATAGCTAGCCTTTGGAAAAAAATTGTCAGTTTCTGATTCCTCTTGTGAAGTTTAGGTAAAAATCTCTGAAAAACATGGATTAGCAGGAAAAAGTACTTTATCTCCAGAGAGCACATCTCACCCTTAGTTTCTACACACTAACATCCACAATCACCAATTTATTTATTATTTATTTCCAGAAGCAAACACCACCGAATCATGACTAAAGAACAGCCTTTGAAAAAGAATCATTATTGCCACTTGCACTGGGTTTGCACGGCAAGGTTTTGTTAGAGGGGGGAGTTACAGGGGTGGCTTCTGTGAGAAGCTGCTGGAAGCTTCCCCTATGTCCGACAGAGACAATACCAGCCAGCTCCAAAACGGACCCATTGCCAGCCAAGGCTGAGTCCATCAGCAACAATGGTGGTAGCGCCTCTGGGATAACGTATTTAAGAAGGGGGGGAAAAAAACTGTGTGGCAGCAGTCCGAAGAGGGGAGTGAGAATATGTGAAAGAAACAAGCCTGCAGACCCCCAGGTCAGTGAAGCAGGAGGGGGAGGAGGAGCTGCAGGCACCAGAGCAGAGATTCCCCTGCAGCCCGTGGAGGACCCCACACCAGAGCAGGCTCCTGGCAGGACTTGTGACCCCGTGGAGAGAGAAACCCACGCTGGAGCAGGCTTGCTGGCAGGACTTGTGACCCCGTGGGGGAGCCACGCTGGAGCAGTTCATGAAGAACTGTAGCCCACTGGAAAGAGTCACGTTGGAGAAGTTCATTGGAGGACTGTCTCCTGTGGGAAGGACCCCACGCTGGAGCAGGGGAAGAGAGTGAGGAGTCCTCCCCCTGAAGAGGAAGGAGCAGCAGAAACGTGTGATGAACCGACCACAACCCCCATTCCCTGTCCCTCTGCACTGCTGGGGGCAAGGAGGTAGAGAAAATCAGGAGTAAAGTTAAGCCCAGGAAGAAGGAGGGGTGGGGGGAAGGTCTTTTTAAGATTTGGTTTTATTTCTCATTATCCTACTCTGATCTGATTGGTAATAAATGAAATTAATTTCCCCAAGTTGAGTCTGTTTTGCCTGTGACGCTAATTGCTGAGTGATCTCTTCCTGTCCTTATCTCCACCCACAAGCCTTTTTGTTGTATTTTCTCTCCCTTGTCCAGCTGAGGAGGGGAGGGATAGAACGGCTTTGGTGGGTACCTGACATCCAGCCAGGGTCAACCCACCACTATCATGTATGTGCTGAATTTCAGGGAAACAAAACAAAGCAAACAAGTCTGTTCACTAATATTAACAGAATATGGAATGCATTAGAAAATAAGTATCAGTTGTCAGGAGAGCTTACCGCATGTTAGAAGTTCCTGCTTAACACCAGTCACTGTCTGTGACTGAAGTGACTTGGGATAGGCACATTTAGTTTCACGTACAGTTATATTTCTTTCTTTTAACCACTGATGCATCCACAGTATGTTGCAATCACAAAGAAGATAATCAGTTTGAAATTCTCTGCAACACAAAATAGGTATTCACAGTGATAAAAGGCAACACTCAAAGGTCTGAAAGCTTGACATCAACAGCTGTGCAATGCCTCTCATTGTCACAGACATACGGACAACAAGCAAACCCCAGAATACAGCAGAGTTGCCTACCACTACATATTGGAAGATACTCTAATCCTCTGCAGGCTGTGGTCTGAAAACAAAAGCATGCGCTCCCCGAGAAAAGGAATCCTCTCCATAAATATGGGGAATATTTAATACCTGCACATGAAAAAATTTCTAGTAATTTCCTTCATGGAGGGAGTTCACATTATTTAAGTGAGCAATAACAAGGAATTGCTTGAATATGCATCAGCATAACTTAAGAACACAACTGATTGCTTCATTTTAGCAATCAAATGCTTTAACAGTAATATCAACAGAAATATAAAAATAGCCTCTCACCTATTTCTCTTTTCAGAACCACTATTCACACAATTTTAGTGATAGTTTTATTCTGCTTTATATGAAAATCATATAAGGCTTTTCATTGATTCATAAAGTCTTCTTGGTATAATTTAATACTTTCTACTAAAAAGACATACCAAATCCCCCCATCGGTGTGTGTTGTATTCAGCTAAATTAAAAAGAGAACACAAATATTTTACCTGTTTAGAAGCAGTTAAAAAAAAAAGTATCAAAATGTATCACTGTGTCTACACTGTTTTTACCTCTAGTGCAAACATGTTTTGGTTTTTTTTTTTTTTTCTTTTTGCAAATGTCTAGAGGATAACACAGCATCACAGGCAGAACACTTCAAACACTAAATCAACATGCCTGTGAAATTCCATTTGGTCTTTGTTCACAGGAATTCCTCCAGACACACACATTTTTAATAGCAACGGTTATATGCAGGTTCTCTTGTCAGTCCTGTGATGTTCTTGGACAGCAACCTTTATGTACACAATTAAAATACTAGGAATAACAACTTATGAACAATTAAAAGAAGCCAGAGGAGGGAAAGAAACATTTGTCTTTATAAACAAGAAATTAACTCTGTGTCAAAGCCAGAGCTTTTGAGAAAGTCCCAGTACAGTAAGCCAACTGTCATGACTACCAGGGAAAAATGCAAGCTAGTCATCAGCACTGATAATTTTTTTCATTTGCTTTCTTCCTTACACAAGATTACAACTCTCATGAAATTTAAAGAGAGAAAAATAACATGAGGTTGAGATGTACCCACTGTTACATGTAACAAAACTATACTGTTCTTCAAGGACTAAAATCTTCCTTAAAAGTATTTGTTCCCTTTCTTAAAAAACGTTTAAAACACTATTTATTTAATATAAAGTAATAAATGATGCATACAGAATGAAACTTTCAGAAGCCCAGATGCCAGTATAGCTTTGTTCTCTGAGAACTATGTAACAAATACCAAGCATCTTTTGAAGGAGTTAAACACCCAAATATCTGTACACGTCCCATGCACTTATTCAGATAAAGAAACCACTGTTATGAGTTTTAAAACTAAAACCACAAGACTGTAGTACAAGCAAGCGTATACACAATTATTTTTGTTAAGAACACAAATGATGATGCAAATTAAGATTAGATGCAATAAATACTTACAGAGACTTTAGTGAACCAAGATGATCAAATGTTCCCTGTGTAAGTGTAGAAAACAGATTTCCAGAAAGATTCCTAACAAATAGAAATATCATGATTTGAACTCATGCTCAAGCAACTGACATTTGAAATAAAAAAATCCCTCTTCAAGATAACATTATTTTAAAACCTACAAGATACTATTATGACACTGTCATAGTTCACAAGACTGAAAGAAAAATAATCAGGTCTACCCCGCAAAAATCCCCAAATAAACTGTTCCCTAACACTTCTTTTTTAGCTGAAGAATTTTAAGATTGGCAACAAGGATTGAATGCAAATAGTTTAGTTTTATGTAAAGCAACAACTAGCATATGTTGAGCGCACATTTCAAGAAGTTTAAAATTAACTTTGTTGTTCACAGCGAACTGATGTGTTGCTATTAACATGCTATAAGAAGCATGTTAGATCTAGCAGAATATTTTTTTAAAAAAATTATACATCCCAGTTTCTCTGTATCAGTGAAAGCACTGCATAAGAAGCTAACAATCGGGACAAAGAAACATTCCATAATCTTACATGTTATTTTCTTAAAGTAAATGAAGAACTACAAAATATGCAAGAAAGCCAGCAAAACACAACCATGCTGATGCCGTGGTAAAAGGCAGGATATTAAAAGATTCTGTAACCCTGAAATATTTTTCTCAGGAAAATATTTTGTACAGTCTGCTACTCCCCCCCCCCCCCCCCCCGCAAGAAACTGGAAAGTGGTTGCAAAGTAGGCAGGGCACCCAGTACTGTAGTTCTGGTTGCCCCTGCTGCCCCCCCCCCCCCTTTTTTTTTTTTAAGCTTGCTACTGAGTAACAAACCACAATCATAGCCACACTGCATGTCTTTCAAGCACACACTTAAAACAAACTACTCCCATTGAAACAAATAATGTTAACTTATATAAGACTAAAACTTAAAAAGTGAAATTATATACAACAAATTATACTTACAATCTAATAAGATTTACAAGTCCTCTAAATATATCTGCATTCAGGCAGCCTATTCTGTTATTAGTTAAGTCTCTATAAATAGGAAAAAGCAAAAATCAGAATAAACTGGTTTATTTCCAAGTGACATACAGTCTGCAAACAAAAGTATTTCAACTAAAATTCATAAGTAACAGATTGCACCATATATACATTTAGTCTTTTTCAGCAAAACCCAAAGATACTGCTATATGGGTGGACACACATGCACGTAAGAGTCCTTATTCCATTTCTAGAGTAATAATGGTTTGCCCATATACTGCTAAATGAGCCTAGCCTTACCAGTAAATCCCCTTAGAACAGGCTTGGCTTATATCACTACAAAGTAAATTTTCATATTTGTACAGTATATTCATCACATGTGCTACATCACTTCATTTTCTGACGTGCCAGAGACCTATACTAGTGCATTTATTGTACATAAACAGGACCATTTCTATATTCATACTTACATAAATATTTAAATATTATATATTTTACAATGTAGGTCTTAAATTGAATTGCCAAAAATTCTTAAAAGAATAAAAATTAAGCTTGCAGTTAGTAATGGTCCAGAATTAGTCCTTCAGCTTTATTAAGGTTTTCAAAAGTGCAATTACCAACAAAATTTCCTTTTAAGTCAGCCAGATCATCTGATCAGTGAAAACAAACATATACACTACAAAAATTTAAGAAGGAAAGCTGTATGCTGACTAAGGGGGGGGGGGGGGGGGGGGGGGGGGGGTGCAGATGACATCACTACGACTTAAAAGCTGTCCCAGATATTCCAAAAATCTGAAGAGTGTTTTAAAAAAAGAAAAAGGAAAAAAGGGGGGGGGGGGGGGGGGGGGTAAAGAAAAAGGGGCCATCATGCTGAGGTCTTGTTTTTCAAGTTTGAGCTGGGACAGAATTTTTACAGCCAAGGTATAAATCCCCCAAAAATGTGTTAATGGGAATGCTGGCACAACCTTCAGCATTAACAGCGCTGTAACTTCAGTGTAGTATTAATAGCAAGGGACTCTTGTGTTCCACTATGACCTTCGTGGGGGGGAAATCATAAGGAGTTTAACATTTAAAGCCAGACTTGATGGCATCAAAGCTCTGAATGAATGTTCACGCAGTGATGTTTCAAGTCACTGAAATACAAAAAAGGAGGAATAATACAAGAGACTGTCAGTAAAAATAAGTGAGACTGCAAAGCCACAAGCAGTGGATGTTCTTCAGTCATAAAAGTGAAAGCAGACTTTGTTTTATACATATGTATGTGTGTGTATAAATTTAGACAGCATACACATATTCAACTTTTAATATATAATAGCTTTGCTGTCTAAATTTGCAGAACCTAAGACTTATCTACTCTCAGGGGTTTTTTGTTTGTTTTGTTTAAACTGACTAGATAGATATACTACTTACAGTCTTTTCAGAGATGAAAGCCCCAGAAAAGCTCCTGGATCTATAGTACTAATAAGGTTGTTCTTAAGGTCCCTGTAGAGAAAAATTAAGACATTACATTTGCCACAAACTACCCTTTAAAACAGATACACATGCATGAAGATACACTTGCCTCAACTTGTTCGAAAACTGCCCAAAAAAACCTATACAACACATTTCTGCTTTCTCTAACATAGTCTCTCTCAAAATTTGAAACTCTGCATTTTAAATAGAAAGAAGAATATAAAGCATGTGTATTCCTTTAAATATTCTATCAGTTCCTATCACATGAAAGGGTATAGAGTCAAAGATACTTTGCCACAGTGTCCAAATAGATTACAGCTGCTCAGGGTGTAACATTTGCTTATTATACCATACAATACTGTTTAGCACAGTGTTGTCTTCTTCAGCCTACTGAATTTTAAATACTTTAGTAGTGCCCAACACCTACCAAAAGAAGCAAAACAAGATCCTAAAAATACACCAAAGACACAACATGGAAAGTTTCCACCAATGTTACTGGCACAAAAGCAAAGCCCTGGCTGAGAATCCCAAATAAAGCTGGTGAAAAAACTCAAGAGCACATATTTTTAAATCTTAAGTTTCCAGAATAGGAGATTATAAGGAGAAATATAAAATAACTATGCCATTTAACTGCTTTATTAATTGTACAAGTGATATAGGAGTTTTAACTCCTAACTTGAGATATTTTGCAGATACAGCTTAATTCGAAAGGTCACAGAAAGCATCTGCCAGCATCTACACAGTTTTGAACAAACTTTATCACTGCATGAATGCTAAAATTATTTCTACCTCCTTATTCATCCAAGATTTTTACTATAATACTATCTGAAACTTCGCAGACACTTATTACTATGAGAAAAATTTGTCATTCCTTGGTAAGATGTGAACATTTTGCTTTTGAAAAGAAAATTGGTAATTTCAATTAAAAGCAATGTTTTAGTAAGCAAGGGTAAAAAAAAACATCCCCTAAATCTACCACAACATTAATAATTCTGCCTGAAAGAGAACAGTACAAGAGGATTACATCTACCATCACACAGATATGCATGAGCAAAAATATAAATTCATCCCAAGATTTCACAACAGCATTTCCTGCAGCCAGATTAACAAATCATGGTACAACAGACAGTATCATGGCACACGGATCACACTTCAATGCTGTACCTAATAAACATTTAAAATACTGTAAATACTTTAATTTTACCTTGCAGTAAAGTAATTTTCATTAAAACTATGACATATACACACTTCTCTTATCTCAATTTGAGTTTCTTGCCCTGTATGGTGGCAGGGACTGTCAACTACTTCCAAAGCAGTATCGGAAGCCTGAAGGACTGTAATGTTTTTAAGCCTCTTTCAGCAGGCTTATAAACTCAGTACCAAGACCATGACAAGCCTGAGAATACTAAATGTTATTCATCACTTATTTACCATCAGTCTTTGGGACAGGGAAGAAAAATTATATTTACTGTTCATATTTTAAATTTCAGTTTAAAATCACGTAACTCCCACTTGAACTTAAAATCTCACTGTGGAAAACACTCAGGGAAAAAAACCTTGACAGCATGCGTTGGAAATCCGCTAGTCTAGATTATCAGTGATCTTTAATTTCACTACTTAAATTCAAAGCGTACTCCCTGATACACCTCTTTCTTAAATCCACAGCTTCAGTGGAAAAAAAACAGTATAGTTTTAAAATTAAAAGCAAGAGTTTTACTACTTCCACAACCTATTTATACATTTTGTCAGATTATTTGATAAAAACTGACTAGTCTATTCTTTATGCAATTTTTTGCTTTTTTTCCTCCTCCACTTAGTAGGACTTAACACCAGTTCCAGAAGGATAATTACACTAGAATTAATAAAATCTTTTCAAAAAGAAATGCCAACAATTTTCATGTTTTCATAAAACTCTTTCAATGTATATTGTGTATTTAGTAAATAAGATACCAAAGCATTAATGAACCACTATACTAACGTAATTTTTAAAAAACACCCTTAATGCCCAAAGTGTTAGCATTTTCTCAATGTGCAACTACAACAGTTGGGGAGTGTCTGGGGGTTTTCCCCCCCCTCCCAGTGGCAGTCATTAGTAAGCACTAGCAATGTATTCATCTATCAAAAAGTATTAGCAGATGAAAACTGTGAAATATAAAGAGATATTTAAAGATCTCAAAATTAACACAGTGCTGACATGTCTGGCAGCTCTTCAGAAACAGTAAAAGATGTTGATACACAGGCTGCTGCAACTGCCAGGACTCCAGGATCTAGGACAGTTTCTAAATGAAGAAATGACAGTTGTGGTTAAACCAACAGACTGATAGGATTCTCACATAAAAGGGAGGTGCGGGAGACAATCTCATTAGAAAGTTGTGTTTGGCTTTAAAATTGCTGTTGTTTTTAACACTTATAAATACATTTATAAAAACTGCTGATTTTTAGCAACAGAAATTTGCTCATCTCAGCGGATGATTTTAATCATTTGTCCTTGGCAAAGCTCAACTGACAGAATATAGTTATAGATATTTATTTGTCCAAACAAAAGAAAATCTGTCCAAAAGAATCCATTAGAGGAGAGTTTCAGTTAGGGTAATATTACAACTTCCCCAAGCTCTAGCTTATCAATTCATCGTTTATCTTACAGTAACTGCATCTTTCATCTAGCAACTAAAAATACTGCTACAAAAAAACCCCACAATCCAGGCAGTGGAGCCATCTTACACTGAGAACCTATAAAAAAAAAATTCATTTTCTCTTAAATCTAAATAGCAGTGTGGATAAGCATGGCCCTGTATTTATCAGAGAAGGTGACTGAGATTAGGATCATAGAAAAACTTAGGTTTTAAGGCATGTGTTGAAGTCACATAGTCCAACTTCTGGCTCAAAGCATAACTAAAATCAGATCAACTGCCCTACTGCTATGTCCAGTGCAGTCCTGAAAACCACAAAGGACGTAGATTTCACCACCTCACCACCCAGCTCTCTGAGTGTTTAACCATTCTCATTATGAAGAATTTTCTTATGTCCAATTGGAACGCCCTTTTTCAAATCTGTGATTAAGTGGGCAAATAGCAACTTAGCAACAAGCAAAAATATTTTTAAGAGCCTGACAACCACACCTAATGCTATCTTGTTAAGATATTTTTCTTATCTTAATGAAAGAGTACTTAAATGTAACTATATTTTGCCACGTAAAAAACAAAATCCTTTCATTTCATTAGAATTTATAATGAAATGTTTCAGTGGCCAGTTGTCTATGACTTAAAAGTGCACATATACATACTTAAAAATTACTTATGTATAAATACATATTACTTATAATTTACTGCTTTCTGTCTCAGCACAGTAAAGATTGTCTTAATTATTACTAAGGCATCCTGCAGGCACAAACAAACAATGCATATATATACATACTGACATGTATAAATTATTTAGTCTTTTCTTCCTGAACAGAACTTGAAAATGAACATCCAACAAGAAACCCATTACCTACAATGGACTCTTACTATATGAAATGCCTTTTCAAAAAGGAAATGGGGGAAGAGGACAAAGAAATTACAAAAATAGGTTAAACATTACATAAAGTCAGCCTATCCCTCCCACAGCTCTATGGGGCGTAGATTTTTTTAGGCAGGCAGATCCAATAAATGCTTATGACTGATTAAACAATTTTTTTGTTTCCTCATCATTCACTGCGTATGACTTAAATTCTACCCTATACATACATAGGCTTTCTCCCTAAAATATAGCAGGCTATATTTATTTTGAGTTTTCACCATCAGTGTACCAAATCTTTAGAGTACCACCAAAACTGTTGGTAACTGAAAGCCCAATACTTTACTGCATGTGGGTCTCAGATGTAGAATTCGGCTTTCAGGTCAACATATTCAAATTTTATGTGAGGATCAAGTGCTGCTGGATCTGTTTCACCAGGTTCAAGCAACTCTCTCTAGGAAAGGTAAACTGGCTCAAATCTATCACTGATTTTGATGATATTAGAGTAATACAAGAATAGAAAGCAACTTGAGAGTCCAGGTTCGTAAGGAAGCACGAAAGAGACACTTCTGAGACTTGGACATTTTTCAAATGAAAATTAAAAAGTTGTTACTGAAAAACATTTTTTGACTTTTTGAAAAGTTCTGACATATCCTTTTGACATCCCCTTGCATCTAAAGAAATCGACAGCAACTTAGATCACTTTGTTTTTCTTACCCCATCACAATGATGAACTACAATAGTCAAAATTTCTTGAAGAATACAAAAGTTTAAAAAAAAAAAATGCTTGGGAATACCACACTTCTGCAAACTAAACAAAAGCTAGAACCTAGACCAGAAAACCTTTTTGCTTCCTTCAAGTAATTTCTGTACTTCCAACAGTTCAGGATACTCCATTCAATTTCACAGCACAGATTTTTCAGCAGAGATTAGAAGCACATTTCCCCCACCATTCATCTTTCAGAAATTACCTGAGAAGCAGGTTAGGATGGGGAAAACAAATATTTTGTTAGCCTAGCGCTCTCAGTCTTCTCCTGAAAGAGCCACAGCTAACAGAGAGATGGAGCTTCCAGAACCAAAACCAGAACTAAAGTTAGAGCAGAAAACAAGTTCCTGAATATTCATAAAACCATTTCTCTGCTCAGTAATATTCAAACAAGAAATACTGACACTTTCCAATCACTTTTAAAGACTTCAAAAAAAAAAGTTTAAAGTCTACCACTAGGAGAACTCAGGTCCATCTTTTCACATGCTCTGCTGCACTATCACAAGAATTAAAATCAGAAATTGTTACTGTCTGAAAAAGTATTAGAAGCTCCTATTTTTATTTCAGGCATCCATATACCTGTAGATTGGTGCTGTAAAAACAGGAGGAAAAAAAATTTAGACTGTCTACAAATAACACTCCCTTCACACTGCATATCTTCCCTTTTCAAAGGTATATCCAAAAAATACATTGGTAAACCCTTGTCACTATTTACAGTTCAATAAATATCAAACCCTTCTCTTGCTATCTAAATATCTTACTGAATTCTGTGCCTGTCTCTTCCTCCTCTCTCCCTCACGTACAATGAAAAATAGTACTTTATAAATACATAAAGTAATCTTCCTTATCCTCGCAAAAATCAACAGGCAGCATTAGCTAGCTTCCAGATGGAAGACAGCAGTTTGCTTCTAAGTTGCTGGACTTTGAACAATGCTATATAAAGTCAAGTATCTACTAGGTGAAAAATTATCCATCACAAATTAGTTGTGCAAGAAGTTACTTCAACATTTAAACTGCAAGAAACTCATAGCAAAACATAGCATTAACAAAGTCAGTGGAGATTAAAATATTTAACATCTTTTTGTACAGACACTTTAATTACCACTTATGGCAGTAAAAATCTTTTACCTGCTTACAGTTATTCAGCTATTATTTGCATGAATTTTTTCCTACGAGTAGATGTAGATATAGCATAGTCATTTTCTACTATAATTAACAAACATTTCACCCTCCAGCAAGACAAAACTCTTATTTTGGCAATCTTATCACCCTGTTTAGAAAATGATGCATTACCAAATTCTACATTTTCATAAATTAACATACATGCACAAAATTATTAACAAAGAAATTTTAAATTCCTATTTGGGCCAGCATTTTTAATGTACTTCCCCATAGTTTTGGGGCACACAAGCAACAAATAAAACAATCTCTCCCTTTCAGTAGTAACAGTGAAGAACTGTCAGATGGGGATGAGGTCAAGAGATAACATGTTTAGGCAAAATGATAACCTACAATGCAACAATTTGCCAGCTGCAGACACCATATGCCCAAGTTTATTTGACGAACTGAAAAAATAACAGAAACCATTTAAGTATGTAAATTTTCATTAAGATGTCCAAGAACTAACAGGAGAAAACAAGTTTAGTAAATTAATACATCAACTATGAAGTTGTGAATCTGTATTTCAGGGTTCAAAATATTGATTAAAATGCAATTAAAAACAATTATTATGCAGGTACATGTGTCTGACATATTAGTTGATTTTTTTTTTTTTTTTTTAAAAAGGCTGTGGTTAAATATATCTAAACTCTATCCAAAAACCATTAAGGAGAAATAGCAAAAATATTTGCTATGAAGTATAACATTACAAGGAATGAACAAAACAAGCATTAAATGTATACAGAATCTCTCCCTTGGTAAGCAGTAATGTTAAGTGACAATGCTAATGCCTGAATTAACTATTTAAATGCTGACTGAATGTATTTATCTCTGTTTCATCTCTTAAATTAAAGTGGGGAAAAGGGCGTGTCTACAAAGAAAGAAAACACTCATAAGGAAACAAGGGGGAGTATGAGTAGTAAGAGAAACTAAAAATAAGCAAGAAACTGTCAAAAATGTGCAATTTTAAAGCCATGCAAATTATCAAAGTGAACATTAAGGAATATAATTTGAAACTGCTGAAGATAATGTTAATGGTTAAAATAGTTTCCATGGCTTTCAAATTTTTTCCATTGACTATTCATTTAACTTTGAAAAAATATTTTACTTAGAAGAGTAGCTTCTGTCCAAGGTCACAAGAGCATCTAAAGTGGAGAAGTTTACTTTTGCTGTGGTTAAATAATTTTTTTTTTTGTCCCGGTTTCAGCTGGGATAGAGTTAATTGTCTTCCCAATAGCTGGTATAGTGCTGCGTTTTGGGTTCAGTATGAGAAGAAGGTTGATAACACACTGATGTTTTCAGTTGTTGCTAAGTAATGTTTAGACTAAGTCAAGGATTTTTCAGGTTCTGATGCCCAGCCAGCAAGAAAGCTGTAGGGGCACAAGAAGTTGGGAGGGGACACAGCCAGGGCAGCTGACCTCAACTGGCCAATGGGGTATTCCATACCATGTGATGTCATGCCCAGTATATAAACTGGGGGGAGTTGGCCTGGGGGGGGAAATCGCTGCTCAGGAACTAACTGGGCATTGGCTGGTGAGTGGTAAGCAATTGCACTGTGCATCACTTGTTTTGTATATTCCAATTTTTTAATTATTGTTATAGTAATTTTATTATTAATATTATCATCATTCTTGTTTTCTTCCTTTCTGTCCCATTAAACTGTTCTTATCTCAACCCACGAGTTTTACTTCCCCCCCCCCAATTCTCTCCCCCATCCCACTGGGCTGGGGGCAGAGTGAGCAAGCAGTGCTTAGTTGCTGGCTGGGGTTAAACCACGGCATTTTTTTAAATAAGTCTTGCACATACACACACACACAAAAAGAGAGATGGTCATTAATAACTAGTGTATCATGCTACTTATCCCTTCCTTTATGATGAAGACACCTGGCCATTAATAGTAATTTGTTGATATATTAACTCCTATACCAGTGCACATAAAGTGTGTTATCGCATTCAGATGAGACCACCATGCCATCTAAAATACTGCTATCCCAGATCACTTTAAACGCTCAAATGTGATGCCTTTCTTACTGCTTTCTTTCCATGAAAGAAGATACCAAAATAACCTAAAAAAAATCCTTAAAAGTGACAGGAGTTAAATGGAAGAAAGCTGGGTTCTTATTGTTTTAAAGAAAATTAAGATCTGGATTCATAGAGCAAATGTAAATGATCATCTCAAACTAATTAGAGTTTCAAGTATTTCCTGTCTGAAAATTGTAACGAGTTACAACAAATAACAACTGTCAGCAGATGCCTTTATTAGTTAAGCAAGGATGCCAAAATAATGTGTAAAAATCTAGAATGCCATCACTGCTGATAACCTTGCTTCTTTGGCACAATGGCTTATTTCTACAATAAAGCTCATCTGCCAGTGCAGAAGACAAATCTTTCTTCTGGCATGTGGGGGATGGAATGGTGGAAGTGTTTGAATTTATTTAGGCCAGGTGACCAGGATTGCAGCCTTCAAGTTTTAGAGGAAGAGTAAAATACTCTTAATCCCCTGAAGCCAAAAGTCATTTGGAACTCTTCCTAGATGTTGCGAGATGATTATGAAACTGGCTACTTTCCCAGTCAAATGGCCTAGAAAAATCCTTATCTCTAAAGTTTCTGCTTGCTCCCGAGTAGATCAACCTGCCAATCCTGACCTTCTACCAGCTGGAAAAAAGCTGACTGTAACAGAAGCTACAATGCTGCTTATTATCCCATAGGCAATAGATCATCTGAAAGGGAAAGTGAAAACAGGAAGCAAAAGGTGTCCAAGAAGTTATTCCCATCAGACTCACTCCCATTTTTCCCCCCTATACATTCAGTATGTACCGAAGTTACAAAGCAAGCAGCAAAACTGTTAAAATAAATGTCAACAACAAACTTACAATGAATCTAGCCTCTTTCAGAGGCTCCAATACATCCGCTTCCCCTACAAATATACTTTACAATTGTTTGATAAAGGTTTTGACACTTCATAAGAAATTAAAGAAATAATTTTCTTTACAACATGAGTTTTTGTATTATGAGACCAACAACAAAGCAAAACCAGTCATTACAGCATTCCAGTGAACTTCCCAATGAAGCTGCCCTAATCTCACCCACAAGTGAGATTATCCCTTTATGCTGTTACATGACATTCATATTCATGAAGAGAATGCCTAACTATTTTAACTCCTCAATCAAAAAAAACCTACATCAAAATAAAGTAAAACCACATCTCTTAAATAAGACACTGTTCTTAGAAATATTAAGGAAACAAACACTATATCACTTAATTTTTAAAGTCAAAATAGCTTTTTAAGAAGTGCTTACAATCTTTCAAGAAGGTGCAATCCAGAGAAGGAACCATTCTTCAACTCTGTTATTTTATTGTTACTCAGAATCCTGTAAACAAAACCAGACAAGAATAATATATTAAAAGTTTGGTAACAAAATTATTTGCTGCATCTTACACTTGAGGTATAAATCTTTTTAACAGCCTTTATATCAAACTACAATGCCTAGCTCATTGTCTGAGGCATATATAACAGCACTACTTAAATATTATGGAGAAAGGATTTTCTATGTTATGTGCCCTAAGTACCATGCAAGCTTACGTAATTAACATACGAAAGAAAGTACACCCATATAGGATTATCATAATAAACCCCAGAATTGACATAATAGAAAAATGAAGTATTAAACAACCAATCTACACATTCAACACTCTGTTCTTCCATACCCATTTTGGTTTTCAAAACCACGCAGCATATTGCCTGTTTCCCCATTTCCTCTGCTGCCACCCTCAGCCACTCACACACACTCACTTCTCCCATGTTGTGTCACCCTTCCCAGCCATCCTTCACACATTCATCCTTCTCCTCAATGCAATCTTTTTAAGACATCTGCACATAAACTCAGCAAGCACTCCTTTACTTCTATCTATCCTTTCTTCTCTTAAAGGACCATACAACCGCAAATTCCCTCTTCCACACAACTGGATCAGGCCCATCTAGCCAAGTACCCTATTCTCCAATCACAGCTGTCTGCAGATGCAAACTATCCTCAAGTTAGGAAATCACTTCTATCACTGGATGCTTCCTTAGAAAGACCTGCTTTCTATACATCTACACATTTCTCTGTCACAAAAAAGACTATTTTCCTTTTGAACCACATAACACAACCACAACACTCCTTACGAAAGGTTTTGCATTACAAAGCTCTGTTCCATAAAGAACCCCTTATTTCATTTGTTTTGAACACAGCTCCTGCTAGCTCCATTTGATGCTCCCCATTTCTTATACTGAAACAAGCAGTAATCCATGCCTGTCTATCCTCTTTACCACATGTAATGATGTAGAAACCTAGATGGTCTCTCGCCAGATGGAAGATTCATATTTTACTTAATTGCTCTTCACAAGGAAGTAATTTTGTGCCGCCTTAGTAATTCCTGAGCTCTTTCCAGCTTTATTACACTCAAAAAATTGTGAGATAAGACCACCAGAACTGAAATAGTATTCATCACACAGACAAGTCACAAATCTACATAGTGGGATAATGATGTTCTGTTTTGTTTCCTATTGTTTTCCCAGCAATTCCTAACATCTGATCTGCCTTTACTACTTGTACTAAGAATTGAAAGTTTCTGGTCAGCTCAGTGCCCATCATCTTGTATATGAAGACAGAATTGTTGTCATCCCCAGTACAATTTTCATTTTTCTACAACGTGCTGCTTCTGCCATTTTATTGCCCAGTTATTAGTTTCATAAACTTCTTCCAAAATTCTTCACTTTACCCTCATCCTTATTATATCAAGCAACTCACCAAACTCTGTCAACCCCCTGCTCACACCGTTTTACAAGTCATTAAGAAATACATTGTGCATTACAGGTCTCTAAGACTCCACTCCACTGCGAGGGCTAACTATTTACTTCCACATCCACTTATCCTTCAGCAGGTTAGCTGTTCATACAATGATTTTCCATTTTAGGCTGACATACTATTTTCATCAAATGCCTTTGGTGAGGGACTGAGGGATGCCTTTTGGAAAAGCATCTATGTCTCATTACATCAACTGGATCATCCTTGTAAATATTTTGCTGATTCTGAAGAACTCTAAAGGTTTGTAGTGAAGAGCTTCCCATTACAGGAGATGTAAATTTTCCAGAGTACATCTCTCTCTTTATCCAGGTATCCAAAGTATTTATTACAAATTCTACTGATTTGTTCAACTCAAACATCAGACTTGGAACCACGTAGTTCCCCTAAACTCCTGATGCACTTAAAAATCAGCATTTGCCATTCCTCCAGTCCTCAAAAATCAAGTTCATTCTAAATGAGACTTCAGACATTCATCATCTGACTTTTTCATCCCTAAGTTCTTCTAAAAGCTCTCCAGTGCACACCATCTTGTCCTGGAAATTTATTTACTCTGTCAGTTTGTTCCACAACTTCTGCTACAGTCACTTCAATTTCAGACAGGTCCTCTATCAAATGCATCCTGCAGATCCCAACATGTCTGTGCACTTCTTCAGTTACACCAATTACATCTTCAGGCTGCATAACTACTTCCGCACTTAAAACCGCCACTAGATTTCTTTCCAGTCTACTACATCTTTCAGATATCCTTTACAATAGCCATAAACCAAATACACACACACACACCCTCTTTCCTCTGATGCATAACATTTATTATCTAATGACAAGGATTAGTACTTCAAAACATCATGAATAAGATAAAACTAAAATACAGAAATACCAGTCTATGAAAACAGCATCATTTTGACACAACCATATATTTCATTAAGTAGTTTTCTTCTCCAGGTTTCTCAAAGATTGCCTCAAGCCTCTGTGGTTTAGACAAACACAGGGCAGGCAATTTTTTGTCTCAGAGCTCTGGCTTTGAGTCAATCTCTCTCTCTCTCTCAATCTCACACACACAGAATCAAGACAGCTGACCAAATTATTTTAAAATCTTTCCATTTCCAGTCTGACAGATGGAAGGTTTGAAAATTCTTAAGTTAAGATTAAATCATTCAATCAAGGTAACAGTTCTGATGCTAAAAAGAGGAGATCCCATTCCTTCTCCTCCCCTTACAGTCATACCATGTATTTATGCAGCTTATCTCAAGTAACCCCTGGTGCTCACTGCTCCACGAGCAACTAATGTTAAACTACACATTTACCCAAGGCATCTTCCAAGGGATTAATTCATATGTCAACCACAAAAGTGTGATAAACATAGTATGCTACAGAGTCAGCTAATCCCCGGTGAAGACTGATCACATGAATGGTGGAAAGGATGAGAAAAAAAATACTTAAAAGTATACTGAGAATTTGCTGTTATATGTGCCTATAATGCCTGTAACATCCACTAGAGTGTCAGCTAAGAAAAATTGCTCTTGTGAAAATACAGTTCTAGAGTCAAATACATTAAGGATTACAAGAAGGAAAGAAGTACAATTGCCCCTTGGCTGCAGCTGTGATAACCTAGATGACCAAACAAAGGAAACAGAGAGTATTCTTTAAAAACAGATGCACAAATCAAAGCAGCCCAGGTACTCTTCAGAAATCTACATGTATTTGAAGAAATCCTTGCATCAAGGAAGGCCCAACATGTAACAGAAAACCTGAATACACATTTGCACACTGCAAGTTTGGTGATAACAATAATAATAACAGCAACATACAACTTGGAATGCCTGCAAAACTAGTAAAATTTAACTGAAGCATTAAAATCACACATCCTAAAGTCTTTGAAATGACTTTCACTTCTACTCAAAGAAAAAAGGGTTTCAAGCTAAATAGTAAGTGTTATTTGTAGAAATGGTAGGTACAGGATTCATTCTGCAAACCAAATCTATTCAGAGCAAAGTACACCTTTATTTCAACATCTTTCCTGGTTTCAGAAATGTATGCGGGAAGAAAGATAATAATTTATAAAGAAATGAATGAAGGGGCTTATAAAAAACCTCATTAATAGTTAATGCAAACTGAAAATAATGCATAACAGCAGCAGCAAGAAAAAACACAGACCAATTTCAGACTTATGGATAAAATAAGAAGAAAAAAATGTGAGGTTCAGAAAACATCCAAGTCAACACAAGCAGGCAAGCGAACTACAATCTTTGGTAGCAAAGAAATAATTTGTATTTTAGCTATAATTGACTTCATCTTAAGATTTATTGATTTTACCTGTACTTTTTCCAGAAAAAAGAGCTATTCAAAATGGAGCAGAAACCACTTCAAAAGTAGCTATAACTGACTGAACTAAATTTAAATTAAATAAAAATTACAGTTCAGTAAAAAAACAACAAAAAACCCAACACCAACACCCCAAACACCCCCCCCCCCCCCCCCCCCCCCAGTTTTCTGACATTGCCTGTAAAATAATAGGCCTAAAGTAGAAGCCTTTGAATATCTGTGCACTAGGTAAATTTCTCTCTGGAGTGTGATGTACAAATTATAGTCAGGCTGATTTAGTATTTTCTCTGCAGAGGCTGTTAGTTGCTCAACCATAAAGGTTTAGTACAATAAATGATAGATTTTACAACACTCCATATAACCTAAGACATTTCATCACACTTAAAAATGTTGTAAGTGTAATCTTTAAAAAAAATGCAGTTTAGAACTTGCTATTAATATGTTTAGTCTATACATTATTAGAAGTGTTAAGGGATGTGGCATAAGAAGACAAAACACGATAAAGCATTCACCTCACAGTAGATGTTTTATAGTCACTTTCACAATTTCTGTGCATTAATGTACAGTGAAATGATGGACTATTATGTACCACTTAGACACAGAAAATTATTTGTGATCAATAATAATTCTAAGTTACCAGTTTAAGACCATAATTTTTCCTAAGAGGCAAGTAATGCTGAAAATACATGAACTTTTCTGTCATTATGAAGTTTAAAGGGAAAATAGTAGAGAGCTACAGATCTCCACTCATTCCCATCTTGTTCAACTCTTCTTTAACAAGTGACTTTGCAACATAAATCACATACCTGGAGATTTCATGAAGGCGTTTCCATAGCCTAACATCATTGCTGCTCCGTATGTCTTACAAGCTCCAGATCAGTTTGTTTGTTTGTTTTTTTTTAATGATCAACAATACCTGCTTGGAACAAAGGCATTTTGCTTGTCTAACCCTTACATAACTGAAAATAAAATGTGGAACTACCACATGCAAACACACAGCCACAGGAATTAACACAAAAAACTTGGAGGAAAAGGCAGCTGAAAAGTAGGTTCTAGAAAGCATTATGGACAATGTCTCAAGTCACCTTAAAGCAATGCATTTCCCTCTCCTTTGACTGAGCAGAATGGTTGTAGAGACAAAGAGGTGATCTGTAGCTCAAGAAAAAAAAAGATACCACCACCCCCCAAAAAAACCTAAAACCTACCCCAGCTGGGCTAAAACCCACCCAATGGGCTTCACCCATTCCAAGAACATTGCTGAAATGTTACTATGTTGAACATAATTTGGATCTGAAAGCCCTGTTTGCATTTTGCGCCATGAAGTGGCAGAAGAATTTGGCAAAACTCTGCAAAGAAACTCAACTCTGGCTCTAACTTATTGGCAAGCCCTTTAGCAATAGATGCCCAGTTGCTAGCATGCAAAACATAACTATGCAGTCAAACCCAAAGTCTGTCTTTTCCACTACAAAGAGTTTTAGCAACAGATTATAAAGGTGATGTAATCATCCTTTTCTTTTTGATACAGCGGGGGGGGTGGGGGGGGGGGAATGAAGGCTTGATTTCTTTTTACCATTAGAATAAGGTGATAAGCACCAAGTGAAAAAAGTTTTGTTCTATGAAACAATTTTGGTTTGTCAGCTATAAAACAACCATCACTAAGACAGCAGTCAACTAGACAGGAATTTAGAATGCATCTCCAAACTTCACAAATGAAACTTTTCATAGGATACTATTAAAACACACGCACATCCATTAACACTATTACAAAATAGTCAAAATGGCCTCCAGGAAGCCTGTGTAAAGACTGGGACACAGCGTAACTTCTAGGTGAATGCTGAAGTAGCTTCCAGAACATGTTTTAACAGACCCAAATAGAGAGCCAGGAAATAGAAAATAAATCAGATCATTTCATGATGATGGCAGTATACTCTAAGGACTGGGAAAGCGGCCACCAGCAAAAATTGGACTAAAATAACCATCTGTACAAGTAAGAAAAATGCTTTCTGCTGAAAGCCGTGAACATGCAAAAAAAAAAACCAAACCATTTTTTGAAGTTTATCTTGTAGAAGCTGTGATTTAACAAGGATATAAAACCCAGTATTTTTCAACAGTCAGTATTTTGCCTTCTAGTGAGTTACTGGTGTCAAAGGGAAAGAAGTAATGGACTGAGCAGAACATGAACAGTAGTACTTCCTTAAAAGTAACCCTGAAATGAAAACACTCCCCAAGCTATATAGAGAAAGAATTATGAATCTTTTCAAAGCCCCTAACAAAAGGAGACTATTTTCCAATTTAACAATAACATTATAATTGAGGAAGCTTAGCAATGAAACATTTGCAAAATATAAGTTTGCAACAGATAAAAGACTTCCTGTGCTATTTCATTATTATGCATATTAAACAATATTAAGACTGTAAACTAAAACACTCAGAAGTAATGAAATTACAGAATTAAAACTGTGTCTATATCACTTCATTTTTAACTGGGAATGTGCTAACTTCATATGCTATAATGACAGACTTTTGTTTCTATACAATCTCTGCAGCATTCAAGCAACAATGCTCACTTCGCGCACTGCTATTTAAAGATATTTTTTTTCTTTATATTCAGTATGTGGCCACATGCTTTATTTCTTGCCTTTCTTTAAGGATAAACTGTTCTTTAAGGACAGAAATTCTTTATTTCTAGTGAAATACAGTGCCAATCACTGAAGTACCTCAGTGAATTTCCTATGTAAAAGCACTAAATAAAAATCATCCCAGAAAAAGGACAGAACTGAGAGGCAAAACAGAATGCAAGAATGAGTAGCAATGCTGCTGAAAATGATACTACTATCAAAAGAAATTCTTGTGAAATTATGGCCTTACCAACCAAACCTCTCTTTCTAGCACCTATCCTGGGTTGGAAAGCCTACCTAAGAGAAAATTAAGAGGACACAGCAACATCCAATTTCTTCCAGCACTAACTCTGAGTTGCTGTTTCTAAAGCTAACCAAAAGCATTGGTAACCTAACCCTTCTGACCATTACATTCTGGGAAGCTTCCTCCAAGTTGTCTCTCCCCACCTCTTCCTATCTGTAGCATCTGCATTAGTTTAAGAGATGATGATTGACTTTTTCTGTAGTAACCCTCCTGTCTTCCTCCTCTTCCTTCTGCTCCCTCCTGAGTTTCCCACTTCTTATCCACCACATGTACACTTTTTAGGATTCTCACTGACTTGTGGTTCAGTCCAAGTTTACCCTACCCCTCCAACCTCCATACATACACATAAAAGAGTAACTCCCTTCACAAGAAATACTGCACACACACAGATGGCTAGCCAGACTCGCCTAACTTAAGCTGATATAGCCAATACATTCTATGTGTCATATCACAGTGGTATTAATTATAGTATATACTGCCACGCCCAGTCTCACATGTATTTATATTTCCTATCAGGTGTCTGTGCTCTCTAGAAAGTGCTTTGTCTAGACACGTTAGCAAGCACCTCCCGTCAACTGCTGGCACACGAAGATACATTTTCACAAAAATTTATAGCCTAATCCTACAGAAGTCAACAGTTTTTGGATAGTTTAGCTCCCTGAACTGACCAGGCACGAAGCCAGACAAATGCTAGTACAGCAGCAAGGGACAGGAAAAAACAGCTCCAATTCAGGGTACAGTTTTACAGGCAGCTGGATCTGGATGTAACTCTCAGCAGGGGAGATCTCCTCTCCCCTGCCCTTGCTCTTGATCATCCCTGTGTCAGAAGCACCGAGAGAGGGTGGAAGGGGATCTCCCTTCTCCAGCACAGAGCTGTAAGGTCAGCTCACTGCAACCTATGGAAACTAATGAGCCCATCAACACACAATTTTGAGAATTGGTTTAAATTCCTGTTAACACCAGAGGCTGTTATCATAAAACAACAGTTTGAGGTATTAGAATCAGTCATTTGGGATGTCTTACAGGATGCTTTTAGAAATCTGAGCATAACTTGCAAACTCTGCCTGATCCTAAGTTTCAAGGTAAAACCTATTCTATAACAACATGGGCTAATAACGAGTTCTTGTATCTGACAGAAAGAAGCCTGTATGTTCGTCTCCTCAGATGGAAATAGCACACCATGTGGACCGTACCAGAAGAGTCTTCACAGACTGTGTTACACCACTACCATTTCCTTGTATGATCCATCTTCTCCTACTGGCATCCGGTCACTAATCCTGCCTTTACTGATTTTGTGGGTAGCTGCTGAATTTCTGAGAATTCTTGCCCATCTCGCACTAAGCCAGTTACACTCACCCTTCAGCACCTTATCTGTGCTGCCTCCATTCCCTCTGAAGTCCTTCTGATCTCCCACCTCCGTAACAAACACATCCATTCAAAGAAACACACACTCCCATCTCAACTCCTCCCCGACTCCCAGTAGTAGTTTCTACCATTTAATCCATTCTCCCTGCCCTTCTTCACTCTGTGTCTAGACCCTAACCTCCCTCCCTCTACCTCAAAGACTCTTTTTTTCCCTAGATTGAACTGACCTAGCACAGCACACACATTGTACTCTTGGACAAAGCACCTGAAGATGGCACAGCCCACAGCCACCTAGAGCTGTAATGCTGGAGACTTGTCTGGATGAATCCTAGAATACACTGTCCAGTGCAGACAGAATTGTGGAATTAAGCTGCCTATTTCTTAAACATCTTTAATCAATCTGCATTTATTATGTTTGGTTTGTTTGGGTTTTTTCCCCCAAAAAAGCTCTTAGTTGGTCTGCCTTGCCAAAAAGGTCAAGGACAACTCTGCAGCCCTGCCAAAACTGGCTGACTAGCTTGGACCACACATACCACCAAGGCAACTATGCTACTTTGGGACCTAGCTGCTCTGTACTGCAGTGCACTGGCATCCCATTCACTCTAAGGCAGCTTGGAGATCTGCAGGACAGTACTGTACTGCACCACTGGACATGCCCTGTGTCATTACCAAAGGAGGAGTCACCACACAGTAATGCACATAAACTAATTAAAAGATACGATCTGTCCCACTGTAGTGTTCTAAAGGCAACAAGACATTGCAGTTTTCACTGCTAAACAGTCCAACAGTGAAATCCAAAGGTGCAAATAAAATTCTCACCTATTTACTGTGTTAAAAGACTAAAGATATTTAATAGAGTATTTAAGATTTTACAAATTAATATTTAAAATTCATTAATTATCTCACTGCAGAAAGGAAAACTCACTAAAACATAGTTATCTGAAGTTCTTAAATTTAAAACAATTTATTATTACTAATGAAAAGAAATGCTCAACTGTTTTGAATCTTAATGGATTAACTACTGGTACAAAGAAAGCATTTAAACTGTAGAGAGTCAAGAGTTATAGATACTATTACAGTGAAGATACAGACTAAAGGAAGTAATGACAAATGTTCATGGACCTGTGTGATGGGTTGATCCTGGCTGGATGCCAGGTGCCCACCAAAGCCGTTCTATCACTCCCCCTCCTCAGCTGGACAGGGGAGAGAAAATATAACAAAGAGCTTGTGGGTCAAGATAAGGACAGAAGAGATCACTCACCAATTACCGTCACGGGCAAAACAGACTCAGCTTGGGGAAAAATAACTCACTTTATTACAAATCAACCAGACCAGACTAATGAGAAATAAAACCAAATCTCAGAACACCTTCCCTCCACCCCTCCCTTCTTCCCGGGCACAACTTCACTCCTGGATTCTCTACCTACCCCCCGCAGCGGCACAGGGGGACGGGGATGGGGTTTACGGTCAGTTCATCACACATTATTTTCTGCCGCTTCATCCTCCTCAGGGGCAGGACTCATCACACTCTTCCCCTGCTCCAACGTGGGGTCCCACCCACGGGAGACAGTCCTCCACGAACTTCTCCAATGTGGGTCCTTCCCACGGGCTGCAGTTCTTCACGAACTGCTCCAGCATGGGTCCTTTCCACGGTGTGCAGTCCTTGGAGCACAGACTGCTCCAGCATGGGTCCCCCACGGGGTCACAAGTCCTGCCAGAAAACCTGCTCTGTGGGCTCCTCTCTCCACAGATCCGCAGGTCCTGCCAGGAGCCTGCTCCAGCGCAGGGTTCCTATGGGGTCACAGCCTCCTTCGGGAAACCCACCTGCTCTGGCATGGGGTCCTCCATGGGCTACAGGTGGATATCTGCTCCACCATGGACCTCCATGGACTGCAGGGGGACAGCCTGCCTCACCATGGTCTTCACCACAGGCTGCAGGGGAATCTCTGCTCCGGCGCCTGGAGCATCTCCTCCCCCTCCTTCTTCACTGACCTTGGTGTCCGCAGGGTTGTTTCTCTTACATGTTCTCACTCCTCTCTCCGGCTGCTGTTTTCTGCCTGTCCCAACTTTTTCCTTCTTAAAAATGTTATCACAGAGGCGTTACCACTATCGCTGATTGGCTCGGCCTTGGCCGGCAGCGGGTCTGTCTTAGAGCCGGCTGGTATTGGCTCTCTCTCTCGAACACAGGGGAAGCTTCCAGCAGCTTCTTACAGAAGCCACCCCTGTAACCCCCCCCCCACTACCAAAACCTTGCCACACAAAACCAATACAACCTGCAACATATCTGGCCCATGCAAAGTACATATGGGAACAATTAAATTCTGAAAAATCTAACCTTGCAGCTCCATACTTGTTTTAAATTACAAAAATAACCTCTGAAACATGAACAAACTGCAAGCAGAAATGAATGAGACACATGTAGTTACTCATTTTTCATCACTGCAACACAAATTCTAGTTCTATTTCTTTAACTCTTGGCATTAACTTTCAAATTTCAATACTTTGCTGGACTGAAACAAAAACAGGAGTACTACTGATCAATAAAAGACAACAATAGAAGAAAAAAGAATTAGTCCTGAAGATGAAAATCTCTCTTCTTAAGGCTACCTAAAGCATAACGCATTGAACATTTAATACTCGCTTAATGAACACATAAAGGGCACTGCTTATATGGATATCTTCATGGGAATAAAGGTATTGGGCAATTCTACATTAATATTGTGGCTCAGAGAATTACAAAAATTAATTTGTACTCATTATAAAAATTTTAATTTGCTCTCCAGAATTTTGCAGAACTTATTGCTGTCCTCCTCCCTTATTTTCAACTCAGCAGTAATCAATACATAGCTCTCATTCAAAATCTAAGCCCCAGGCTTGTAACAACTGCCTACAGTTTTATCTATGGTACAGAAGCCATATTTCTAATTACTTCATGTATTTAATCAAAACTACAATAATCTCATTGTGAAAGGCACCTAAAACAATTTAAAAAAATGCTTATATAGAAGAATAATCTTTAGGAAAAAAATCAGCATGCATTGATACAATCATTATTGCATGAAGGCTACTACCAATTACAACGCACCATGTATGTATGTTAAAGCCATTACTGCAACACGAAAAGAAACAAGAGAACACTATTCAAACCTGACTGGGTATCCCACTGGATACGCATTAACAACGTAACACGAGGTCTTCCAAAGCTGAATAGTTACTTGGGTAGTACAAAATACTGCAATTTAGAAGAAAACACTGTTCAAATTGTGACCTCAGAATTTTCTTGCAATACTCATATACACACAAAAGTGTACACAATCATAAAAGATGAATGTATGTATTCAATATGCTATAATAATAACCCCACAATAATGAATCAGTGTTGGAACAGGGCATACTGCAAAGCATGAATCTGATTTCGAGTGTGGATTGCTGTCTTCTCAACAAGGTAAAAGACGTGCACAAAATCTGACAGATTTATACTGAATAGGTCTACCAGAATAGAAGCCTATCAGAAAATGAAACTTCACTAATGATTTTAGGAGTCAGATGCCACTGGTAAAAAGGCATGTACAAATACTTGTGAATTACTAAATTGTGGATATGACAATTCTCAAGTACTGTCTCTGTACTGCCATGTGTTCATGAGTAAAATATATTTTGCATAGTCCATGTATCCACGACTGAAGAAAATTTTAAGGTAAGTTTTAATGGGAGTTATTAGCCCTTTGTGTCTTCAAAAAAATATTAACACTGCCCAAGTTATTAGTACTGAATACTTAAAATTGTCTATTTTAGACTGTTTTAACTAAAAAGGGATTAGCTGTCAAGAGCACCCTCCAGTTAATAATGGAAATGTACTTTAAAAGAAGAGGCAAATTTCCACAGAAGACATTTACTATGCCTATACTTTCTGTTTGTCAATGTTTTGGTAAACACTTTTTTCCAAACGTGTAATAAAGAAAGGCCCAACTAAATAAAACAAAGGTGTATTGGGTTTGCATGGCAAGGTTTTGGTAGCGGGGAGGCTACGGGGGTGGATTCTGTGCGAAGCTGCCAGAAGCTTCCCCTATGTCTGACAGAGCCAATACCAGCCGGCTCCAAGATGGACCCATCGCCGGCCAAGGCCAAGCCCATCAGTAACAGTGGTAGCGCCTCTGCGATAACATATGTAAGAATGGGGAATAAAAAGCCAAAACTGGCAACTTCAGCTGGACAGATAAGTGAGAATACATGAGAGAAACAAACCTGCAGACCCCCAGGTCAATGAAGAAGGAGGGGGAAGAGGTGCTCCAGGCGCTGGAGCAGAGATTCCCCTGCAGCCTGTGGGGAAGACCATGGTGAGGCAGGCTGTCCCCCTGCAGCCCATGGAGGTCCCCGGTGGAGCAGATATCCACCTGCAGCCCAGGGAGGACCCCACGCCAGAGCAGGTGGGTGCCCAAAGGAGGCTGTGACCCCGTGGGAAGCCCGTGCTGGAGCAGGCTCCTGGCAGGACTTGTGACCCCATGGGGGACCCATGCTGGAGCAGTCTGTGCCTGAAGGACTGCAGACCGTGGGAAGGACCCCACACTGGAACAGGGGAAAAGTGTGAGGAGTCCTCCCCCTGAGGAGGAAGGAATGGCAGAAACAACGTCTGATGTGACCACAACACCCATTCCCCATTCCCCTGGGCTGCTGCAGGGGAGGAGGTAGAGAAAACCAGGAGTAAAGTTAAGACCGGGAAGAAGGGAGGGGTGGGGGGAAGGTGTTTTGAGATTTGGTTTTATTTCTCATTACCCTACTCTGATTTGATTGGTAATAAATTAAACTAATTTTGCCAAGTTGAGTCTGTTTTGCCCGCGACACTAACTGCTGAGTGATCTCACCCAGTCCTTAACTCAACCCACAAGCCTTTTTGTTGTATTTTCTCTCCCCTGTCCAGTTGAGGAGAGGGAGTGATAAAGCAGCTTTGGTGGGCACCTGGCATCCAGACAGGGTCAGCCCACCAAAGGAAATGAAAAAAATTTAGCAAAGCATCAGATCACGCCTCAAAAAAAGAAAATAATATTAAAAATAAATCAATACATAAAATGAAAACAAATATTAAAACTTGAAGTCCTTTTTCTGTAAGAAGGAAAAAATTACTCATATAATTACGGTAATTACAATGTAATCACACATTGTAATACAAGTGACTACTTGTATTGAGTAGTCACTTGAGTGAGGTTTTGCTTTGAAACTTTTGGAATTTAGGAATTTGTGTTACAAACGGAGAGGCTGTGCAGGTATCTGGAAGGCCAAGTATGCCTTTCAGCTGCTTAGCTAAAACTACTGATGGACTACTCATGGATGTAGTTTGACATGATTATATTTAGAAGCTGGACAAAAACTGTGACATTTTAAGACGTTTCTCAACAGCAACCCAGTTAAGCATATCTTTGAACAGTTCTGAACACAAATCCAGGCTAATGCTCTGGCTTGTAAATTCTAACACTTGTAAGTGCAAACACTGATACTCATATGTTCCTATCAGGATATGTGGGTAAGCAAAGTTGTTTGCAGTAAGGCTCGTGATTCAGAAACATGATTCTTTACTGAGTATATATGCTTTTCCTCCATTTATTTAGATTCTTATTCCTATAGAATAACCTATGCGTAACGGGTAACCAAAATTTTCAATAAATAACAAGGACTACAACTTCACGGGATTGTCTTCAGTAGGATTACACATTATCTTCTGAAGAACGAAGTAATGGCTAATACCCACCAAGTTATGACATCATTTGAGCTTGCATCAAAGAAACACAACACCAATGGATATCTTATCTCAGACTTCTATTACAAGAGTATAGTGCATTCCTCACTTAAATGTAAATCGCGGCCACAGCTTCAGTATCTACTGAAATACAGAGCATGTCAGACAAAGCACCGAGTCACATTCACCCAGTAACGTTATCTTCACACCAAAAGCATCTCATCTGGCTGGTTAAACTACAAAGGTCAAAGCCATCTATGGTGTTCATGTAGATACATCCTTCATTTGTATCCCAATCAGGTTTTATTATATAAGGCTACAAAAAAGTCCCTTCCTTAGCTATAACTAAACTTGAATTCACCTTGGAATTTGACCTAACTGCTCAGTAAAGCACCAGCTAATGCCACCTGGATTCTAAAGGAATCTCAATTTACAGTACTGCCAGAAATCCCAAATATTACTTATTCTCCCATTAATAGTCCTCCTCCAGTGTTTGCTTCCTTCCTCAATCATGAAACAAACTTATTTTTTCTCTTATCAATTGAAATCAAGTTAGGATATTTTTTCTGAATTGTTACTAAAGGTTCTAAATACTACTGACCTAAATTACTAGGACAATAAAATGTTTTGTGGCAAAAACAGGCCAAGGCATTTTGTAAACTAAGTGACTTTCCCCAACCTATCAATATCATTGTTAACCACTAACTACAATTGTGTGCAAGAATGAAAGAACCTGGCCAGCATCCTCAGATGCTACTAGTTTATCCTAATTTCCACTATTTCCCTTATTTCCTCACTTGTTAGAGATTTTTGTCTTCAAAAGTATCTCATTGGGGAAAAAAAAATTGTAAATGCTAAGTGCACAGCAGCTGATCTACTGAAAGTCTAAGAGTTTAATCAATGATAAGGATGGAATCAGTATTTCTAAAATTGATATAATCACTTCATTCGAGTCATTCTTAGCTCCCTCAAAACCCCCAAAGTTATATAAAACTATATAGGTACTCATATTTAAAATCAGTTTGCGCAAAGAGTCAACATAAAAGAAAATTAACTGAATTAAAATGCAGCTGACCTACACAACAGTGATCTATATTCAGCTACTTATCTCTGCAGTGATCCACTAATCCACAAAGATATAACAGAACTAGTACTTATCTTAATAGAAGAATCCCACAAGAATCAAGATTCAAGATAACTCAGGGCAGTTTGACTCTAATCAGACAACCTTCCACTATCCACCAAGTGCTGCAATTCTATGTATCAGCTTGGAAAAGAAAGTAATTTTTGGCAAAAGATTAGATAACAATTAACCCAGCCACTACTAATCAACATGTTAATGAAGTGGCACTTGGCAACACACCCCATAAATCACCAAAAATTTCTAACCAGGTTAAAATGGATTCAAATTAAAAAAAAAAAAAAAAACAACCATAACACCACACACACACCCCCCCAAAAAAACCCCAACCACAAAACCAAACTGTCTCAGAGATATGAAAGTCATGCCTCAAGAGTCAAAAAACTTGAAAGATCCTGAACCACAACAGTTATTGTGCCCACTCTGTTAGAAAAAGCAGCATTGGTTTAATAATCTTTGCCTCATATTTAAGTAAAATTTCAAAGTGTGTGTTCATATTAATTGTATCAACACAGTTATGATAGTTACTACACGTAACAATGAAAAAAATCACATTGTTTCTTGCTACGTTTATTAAAAGGGAAAAACAAATGTTTCGGAAGTTATCATTAACTTCAAAGGCCAGTTAAAACTGAAAGCAACTGATTAGTGTATGTAGATATGCTCTAGATACACTCTAGATAATGAAGGAGTATGAAAACAAAGATGAAAGATGAACCATTCTTCCAAATTCTTCTGTCACTACAATTATGAACAAAGGTCCATTCACAGCAAGGCTGCTGTGTTTGATATCTGCTTGTCTTTCACAGCAGAGCTGTGACTCCAAGTTTTTTGAACTAAAAGACCCCCACAGTCAACTTCAGCGTATCAACTGTACTAACATCTACTTTTATCAAAATTTTAATGGATAATACTCTATTTTTAAGTTAATCAGCTGTAAAGCATTGGAGGCTAAAAAAAGACTAAAATGGATTTGTTGATCAAGCAGCAGTCACCTTCTACTTTTAGCTTTCTTTTCTACTTCAGAAACTTCACATATGAATATTTCTGGTCACTTCTCACAGGTAATTTAGAAATACTCTCTGAACCCTTGCAGACTGCCAAGCAAGAACAACTACTTTAGCCTTAATCACCTCCCTTTTTTTGGCTTTCCCTTTTCTCATAGGTCGACATCCATGTATCTGCTGCTGTCCGGGTCCACACCACACTAGGACTTCCTGAAGGAAGCCCTTCCTTGGTGTTTCAGTACTGTCAATGTTCGCAAAAGCAGCAGTCAGATTGTTGTTCTCATGACAGAACTATATACATTCTGTGCTTATTAAACTTGGATTATTGGTAGATCTTTCAAACCTGTGATTTCCAGTTAAGTAGATAAATATCTTAAGCTGGACCCCATAATTCAGTTTCTTTTAACCAATTTTCTTGCACACTACTTGGTTGCACTTGTGTCTTCCCATGGTAGCACAGGCACTTTAAGGGTCTCTGTATTGGTTTTGTTGGCAAGGTTTTGGTAGCGGGGGGGGGTTACAGGGGTGGCTTCTGTAAGAAGCTGCTAGAAGCTTCCCCTGTGTTCAAGAGAAAGCCAATACCAGCTCTGAGACGGACCCGCCGCCGGCCAAGGCCGAGCCAATTAGTGATAGCGGTAACGCCTCTGTGATAACATTTTTAAGAAGGAAAAAAAGTTGGGACAGGCAGATTCGGCAGCTGGAGAGAGGAGTGAGAACATGTAAGAGAAACAACTCTGCGGACACCAAGGTCAGTGAAGAAGGAGGGGGAGGAGATGCTCCAGGCGCCAGAGCAGAGATTCCCCTGCGGCCCGTGGTGAAGACCATGGTGAGGCAGGCTGTCCCCCTGCAGTCCATGGAGGTCCACGGTGGAGCAGATATCCACCTGTAGCCCGTGGAGGACCCCACGCCGGAGCAGGTGGGTTTCCCGAAGGAGGCTGTGACCCCGTGGGAACCCTGCGCTGGAGCAGGTTCCTGGCAGGACCTGCGGATCTGTGGAGAGAGGAGCCCACAGAGCAGGTTTTCTGGCAGGACTTGTGACCCCGTGGGGGACCCACGCTGGAGCAGTGTGCTCCTGAAGGACTGCACACCTTGGAAAGGACCCATGCTGGAGCAGTTCGTGAAGAACTGCAGCCCGTGGGAAGGGCCCACGTTGGAGAAGTTCGTGGAGGACTGTCTCCCGTGGGTGGGACCCCACGTTGGAGCAGGGAAGAGTGTGATGAGTCCTCCCCCTGAGGAGGATGAAGCGGCAGAAAACAACGTGTGATGAACTGACCGTAAACCCCATCCCCGTCCCCCTGTGCCGCTGCGGGGGGTAGGTAGAGAAGCCGGGAGTGAAGTTGAGCCCGGGAAGAAGGGAGGGGTGGAGGGAAGGTGTTCTGAGATTCGGGTTTTTTTTCTCATTACCCTACTCTGGTTGATTTGTAATAAAGCAAGTTAATTTCCCCAAGTTGAGTCTGTTTTGCCCGTGACGGTAAGTGATGAGTGATATCTCCCCTGTCCTTATCTTGACCCACAAGCTCTTTGTTATATTTTCTCTCCCCTGTCCAGCTGAGGAGGGGGAGTGATAGAACGGCTTTGGTGGGCACCTGGCAACCAGCCAGGGTCAACCCATCACAGTCTCTAAAGAGGGGACAGGTTTCCCCTTCTAGGGCCATCAACGGATGAAATCCAGTGCTGCAAACGTCCTTGCCCATGTCAGGGGGGTTGGACTAGGTGATCTTTAAAGCTCACTTCCAACCCAAACTATTCTACAAACTTCTTTGCTAGAGTGACCGATTAATGTCTCGGGAAGAAAAACAACTTGCAAATCTTTTCTTTACATGTGCACACTCACGTCTAAGTAAATAGCAACATATTTCTTACTTTAGAGTAAGTTGCACATCCTGTTTGAAACTTGTTATTCAAATAGATGAGCTAGGATTGCCTCCACTTAAAAAGAGCACGCCTACTGCTACATGGAAGTAAACTGACCTTTTTTCCAAAGAAGAAACAAAATAAATCCCTTTGGCTGGTTTTATCATGACCTGCAACAAACAACTTGCTGTTTGCTACCGCAAAACTTCAGGCCCACCTAGCATACTGCATGCTGAGCGGCTCACGCTCTCTATTTGCGTTTGGTTGTTAGAACTACCTCAAAGCGCGACACTCCAAAGCTGAGCTTCTCCTGAGATTAAAATAAATAAATTTAGGGAAGTTAAAACAAAACAACAAAAAAAAGCGGAATTACTTTTAATAAAGGAACACCTAAGCTTTCCGACCAGGGTGAACCCTTTGATGGAGAGCAGCCCCAAGGGGGAGGAAGGAGCAAGGGGAGGTGTGGGGATGCTGCTCCGTGGGGCGGGCGGCGGCGCGGGGGGGCTGCGCGGGCAGCCCGCCCCACCGGTGAGTAACGGGACCCCCGCCACCCCCCCCAAATCACCACCCCGGGAAGCTAAGGGAAAACATGAAAAGCACAGCCCCCCAAAAAATCCGCCTCTGGGGCCTCCCCCAGCAGCAGAGTCAACCACGCTTCCCCCCCCGCCCCTGACCCCATTTTACCTCAGGCCGGCGCTCCCCCCACCCCGTCCACGTCGCACCAAGGCCGCCCACCCCCCACCGGGTCCGGTACTCACAGGGTGACCGTCCGGTTAGGCAGCGCCTCGGGAGGCAGGACCTGAACGAGCTCCAGGTTGCTGCAAACTACCTTCACCTCCACCGGGCCGCCGGTGGCCGCCGACGCTTTGCCGGCGCTCTTGGGGCGACCGTCGTACTTACAGCCCGGGGGTAGCGCGGCGCCGCCGCCCCCCAGCGCCGTCAGGAGCAGGAGAGCGGGCAGGAGCCCCGCCGGCCGACGACGGCGGCGGCGCGGTGGGCGGCAGGCAGCGCGGCGGCCGGGGGACAGCATGGCGGGGCTGTGCAGGGCCCTGCTCCGCTCCTCCCGCAGACGGCGGGGACGGACGGGGCCGGGCGGGAGACGAACGAGCGGGGCCGGGGAGGGGAGGGGGGAAGGGGGCGCGGTTCGGCCCTGGCCTAGCTCCGCGGGGGCGGCGCCAGGCGCGGCCGCAGCGCTGCCGCCATGTGGTGCCGCGGGGGCGGTGGGCTGCGGGCGGGCAGGAGCCGCGGCCGTCCTCGTCTTTGTGTCGGGGCCGGGCGGGCTTCGCGCAGCGACGGCAGCAGCGCCGCCTTCCGCCGGTGCCGGAGCCCCGCGGCAGCGAGGGTGCCCGCCGGGCCTAGGCCCCACTGCGCAAGCGCCGCGGTGGCGGCGGCCGCCACCGCGCATGCGCGTCGCCCGGTGGGGGTCGCGGCGGGGAGGTGCTGCTCCCCGGCGAGGGGGGGGAAAGCGCCTTCCCGACGGGGAAACCCTGGCCCGTTCCGCCGCCGCGCCCTCGGCAAGGCCGTAGGCAGCGCTGGGCCTGCCCTCGGTCCTGCCGCTCCCCGCGGCGGCGGCACTGCGAGCGGTCGGGGCCTTCCTCCCGCGGCCTCCTCCAGCGGGCGCTCTTTGCCCGGGCCGTAGCCTGATCCCCGATGGCCGGTGTCTTTGCCCCCCCCCCCAGCATCCTGTAGAGCCGAGCGTCCCTTTGACACTTCGTGGGCCCTGTCCCCCTCGCAGTAGCAGGGTGGAGCGGTTTGGTTCCCGCTCCTCTACAAAAGTGCCTTTCCCCTTGCCCCCAGCTCCAAATCGTTGGTCGTGCAGGAGGGACTGTCGCCGTTCCCCTGCCTAGGTGCTGAGTGGGTTTCAGTACTCCTAACGCCAAGCATCTTGTGCCTGTAAGACATTTGCCCTCAAATCCTCCCTGTAAAATGAGGTAACCCTGTTATTCCCACTTGACAGCCAAAGAGCCAAAGGATGGTTAAAGTTATTTCAATAACCTCATATGTGAAAAAAAACCCATCTGCCTACAATGTGTCTTTTCATTGCATACTTGGGACTGCTTTTCTGGGTGTAGTTAGGTCATGTTCTCACATTTCTCTGCAGCCAGGACAGCCAGGCATAAATGCCTTTGTGCCAATGACAGCTGAAATTCTCGGTATGTTCTTTCCCTCTGGTAGGTGTAAGGATAATAAAATAACTCTTAGCCTAACTCGCAATCAAATTACAAGAACTGGCAGCACCTACTTTAAAAACGTTAAGAGAGACTTTGCAGAACCCATAGGAAGTTCTGATCCCTAACCAAGAATTCACAATGCCCCATCCTTACAGAAGAGCACTGGCAAATAACACCCTGCAAAATACCTGTTATTATGCAGAAATGCAATTTTAGGCATTGGCAAGAACAGCTGCCAAAATGAGTCTTACAAAGTCTTTAACCTAAGGAGTCCTTGAATAATGCTGAAGACTCAGGTTGCAACCCAGTTTTAAATGTAACCTAAGGAAAGATACAGGCAAACCATAGGAATTGTGGATTGGGGGAAATAGAACAAGGTTACAGTAATAACATCACAATTACCTGGGCATGTTGTAGATACCCTTTACCCACCATCATGTTTTCTCTCCTTGATTGTATGGCCTCTTACAAATGAAGATAGAACATGTCCCACTTATTGAAATTGTTGACAAGAATGCAAAGAGGACACAGGTCCTTGAACTTTAATATTAGGTTTGCATGCCACTGAGTCATTCAGCAGGACCAACCCGATCTGGGTGAGATGCAAGGCCACTATTACACTTGAACTAAATTAGGTCAGGACACAAAATACAAAGTTGACAATGCCTTTGTACTCTTACACTGCTGTTGTGCCAACTGTAAGAGAAGAGAGATCTAATTAGCATAAAACTCACTAGTGTAAAGTTAATTCTTCCGTTTTGGGCTTTGTTTGAAACAAATTCAAACTGCAGAGTGAATTTGTATTGGATCAGTGCTTTGTATCATGGAGCCCCATCATTTTTGATCTAGCACCAGGATTTTTAAAGCTGGATTGACTATATCAAACCAGGGCCCAAGATACTTTTTCCCTCAGAAGTAGTACTGGGTTAAACAGTTCTTCCCTTTGGCTACTTCCTTCCCATAACCTTCAGCTACGTCAATAACACATTCTGATTCACTGCACAGCTACATAAAAAGTTTGTGCTGTGTTAGGATCAACATGGAGATAGGGCATACAGCTGCCTCTTCTGGCAGGTCTTCCCTTCCCTTTACTGAAGGGAACATTCCCATGTTTTTTCTGAAGCTACTTGCTCCTCTCCCTTGTCTTGCATTTGTGACAATGCATATGTTTTGACCCCATTAGTCTCCAGTTGTATCAGTGAGATAACCCAGATGGTCACATAATCAAAAGATGATGATGGAAGTGGTGAACTGTTGCTTCTGGTGACTGTGATCACAGATCATCTTAACTCTCGATTTTCCCATAATCCTGGAGAGACAAATTTCTTGCCACTCCTTTTCATCTTAATGTCATACCCAATTCCTTTCCTTCGAATTTATAGATTCAAGCATGTTACTTGCCCTTGATGTTTCTGAACTATCATCTGCTCTGTTCTTTCCACGACACTGAGACCACCCCTACTAAGATCTCTAACTATGGATCCCAGTTGCAAAGCTCCTACAATTTTAAATGATGCCTCTGTTTAAACTGCTACTATTGAAACCTTGAAGTGTTGTTGTCTGTTGATTTATATTCTCTTAGTTTGTCTGCTTCTGCAGTGAATGTAGTTCCAGGGCGTATTGTTCCTCACCTGTTTTCAAAAAGCTTGAAGTCTCCAAGCAAAAGGCTCTTCTCAAAGGCCTCATCTCTCTTCTTTCATGCAAGTTACTGCAACTTTCATTCCATGCCAAAGATTTAAAAATGTATTTTCTTACATTGATTCAGGAAAGCTCTTAATCCAAAACATATGTCCCACAGGAGTCACTTAACAAATTTCATGTGTGTTTTTTTTGAACTGCGATATACCATTGTCAAGTTTATTAGATCACTACTTTTATTGTAGTTGTAGTGGTCTAAGGATATAAGGACAAAGTTACATTGTACATCTGCTTCAAAAACCAGAAAGTCCTGTTCCTCCTAGCTTTCCGACAACCGCTCTACCTTTAGGTTATATGCCCTTTCTCTTGCTTCACCTGTGGTAGTCACCTGATTGTTCAGTAAACCGATTCAACTCAACAACTAAGCTAACCTTTTTTTGAGTTTAGTTTTCTGCCAGGTTATTGAGTTGAATCAACTCAGGGAAGGGTTAAAAGAGTGCCAGATCTGGAGGAAGGCGAGGGCACTAGGGAAGAGAGTGGAACCTCCCACCAGGGCAGCAAAGTAAGCCATCCTATGTAATTTCAAGAAAGATAAGATTTGTAGAGGGAGGCAATATCTTTTATTATAGTAGATATAGCTGCAAAAAAGGGAGCAAGCTGTTCCCAAAACTTACTTGCTATAGCTGGGGTAGCAGCTACTGTAAATATTACCTCTTTCTGCAATTCTTCCTTCTTTTTCTGAATTGAAAAACAATGAACTTTCTTTCCCTCAATCCCCTCATTCTCCATCAGTGTTGGTAATCTTGTTGGTGCTGGTAATGCTTTACTTGAGGTGAGGCAGTAACTTGAACTTTATTGAATGCGCTTTGCTTCCAGATTGCAAACAATTATACTTTGTCCTTTTCTGTTGTTTCCCTTCCCTTCATAAAATTTGCTACTAGTACATTCAATTTTGAAAATTAATTTTTCTACTATTCTTTCTAGTCTACTCATTACTAACTTTTTGTGTCCGAGATATTAAGAAGAAGAGTGTGGGAAAGAGGGGAAGGCAAAGAAATTCTTATCAGTGTTTATGTGTAAACAAAGGTAGCTTTGGCAGCACTTCAAATCCTTCATTTGTCCTCAGGTCAGAGAGATAAATAGGAGCTTTTAAGCGATTTTTGTCTGTCTTTCATTCTGATTCTTTTCTTTGCTTACTCTTGTCCTTTGCTTTTGTCAGTTCAGGTTTCACATCTCTGCACATTCTTCTGGGCTATCATCACCTTCACTGAAATGATTGCTCCCTAATTCTGTCAAGGGACTCCCATGCTGCCACTACCTTTATATCTTCTCTTTTTTTCTTCTCACTGCCACGGAGTCTTCTACCTACCACATTTCATCTCCTTCCTTAATGGATTGGGACATCATCAGTTATGTTTTGTTTGCTATAGCAGTTGTCAAGGAAGAGGAAGCATTTGGTTGCCCTCAGCTATGTCTGCAATACTGTGGTTATTTGCCATTCCAAGTACAGGGAGGTGATGATAACTGCTGGCACATGCTGGCTTGCTGTTGGTAACCACTAAATCCAAGCAGGCACAGAGTCACCTTACTACAACAACACAGCTGCAGGTTGTAGTATTATATCCCTGCCTCTGTCAGACAGTTCATTGAGTTACCCCAAGCTCTGCTGTTGCGTGTGACAAACACAGGTATTCACAGATGCTTGGCTGATGTTTATCATGTTGGACATCCCCCATTTGTTCTCATACACAGAGATGTTCTCTGCAAGCCCCTCTCCCCAGTCTACTGCAGTCCAGGGTCAGAGCTCTTCAGTGTCAGTAGTATAACTGGGGAAAATACAGTTTGTAGACTCAGTTCGGAGTCTGAGGAGAAACACTATTTCCCTTTACCTGGTTGTTCCTTTAAGTAGACATACTTCAAGAATGCTTTGGCAGAATACCAAACATTAGTTAGCTTAGTTTGTATACCTATTATGGAAAACTTTTTGGAAGTGCTTAAAAGGAGAATGCTCTCAAAGCTCTTTATTTAGAAGTCTCTGGGTTTGGTTATCAATAAATCCCAAATTAAGCCAGAATTAGACACTGAAATTTTTTATATTAAAACTTGAAATATCACCAGTTGTACTTCTGCAGAAAGAACAGTCAGGCCCTGAAGATTTTCATGCTTGATTTTCATTATTTTCTTTGCCTTGAGTGAAGGAAAAAAAACCCCATACTGTGTGGATTTAGCAGACTCATACAGGGATCTCACTCCTCTTCTGCTCTTCTAGTATATAATTGCAGACGGAACACTGACTTTGAAATACACTCCCATCACTAAATTTTAGAAAGTAATGTAAGCAGCTCAAAAATATGTAAAATATGTTGTGCAAGGTTTCTTTTTGACATGTATTTCCATCACTACTTTTTCAGTGTTTGGCCTCCAAATAAATGTTTCATATAATTTTTAAACCTCTTGACTTTCTATATATCTGATGTCAGTTTTCAATAAAATAAAGGTAAAGCTATAGAAATATGTATTTGCATGGAAGTTTTCATACAACCTTGCATTAAAAATTTTGCTAAAATGTGTAACTGTCATTTCACCCCCCTTCTGAAAAGACTGTCATCAGTTAGGCGCATTACTCAGCATTAATAAGCTTACAGGCTTCAAAGCAATAATCTGCTAATAAAAATGAAAATAAAATAGTTTCCCTTCTACTCCTTGTTAAACGTTGTTAAATATTGAATAGATGCTATAATGTAAGTAGGATCCAAACCCACAGAGTTGTGGGGAAAAATTAGTAGGGAAAACAAAAGCTGAACTACTTCATTACTAACACATCAGTGCTTATGGCTGAAAAGAAGGCTATGGTACTCCAAGATGGTAGTGATTATGTCTAGCTAGATAGATGGGGATTTGCACTGTTGTGTGAACAATGCATATGAAAGAAAAGCTGTCTGATGCTTAAGCAATTCAAATGGTTCAGAAGTTAAACTTCCTTAACATGAATACTTTGAAGAATTTCCTTCACTCCCAAATCTTATCACCTTAGATTTTACAGAACATTAACTCTAGAAAAGTCCCAATTTTATTGGCTGCATAATGGCGCCTGAAGCAAGAGATTCTCTTTCTCTTCCCTGCGCAGTACCTCAAACTCAGGCAGAAAATTCAGAAGGAAAAACAGAAGGGAAAAGGCTAATGTGATAGTTAAAGAATATCAAAAAGCTACACTGGCCAGAGGCAAGCGGCAGCTGAGTCCCACAATGGCATGGGACTGTAGCTCAGCCAATATCCTACAGGACTGAGCCAAGCCTGGGCGATAGTCAAAAAAGCAAAAGGGGAGGATGACAAGAAGCACATCTGGGCTCAGAGGTGTACCTGCAGCTGATGAAGCAGGAATTACAGACACATTGATGACAACAAGTAACATGTTGCCCTTGAGACAGAGGCTGGGGTCCTTGCTGTCAAGTAACCAGGATGCATCTGCACCCTATATGGCTTAAAGGCACATGACACAGCCAGTAGCATGCAGAGATGCAAAAAAAGCAGTAAGTGGGTAGGAGAAGCGATGTGTCTTGCCGTGGTACGCCTTCCGAACTCAAACCCATACCTTTCAGCAGGTGGAGCCACAGCAGTAGGTTATAGCATGCCTATCTGGTTGCAGAGCTAGCACTCCTGTCGTTAGAGAAGTGATCTTTGTGGCACCCTCAATTACTAAATAGAAACACGGTCCAAACAATCTGCAGTAAGGCTCATACTGGTCTTTTCTCCAGTACATTTTATCCATAGGATTACTTTTAGTTCTGGTAAGCGACCACAAGCCATGAAAAATGAAGCAATAGGAAGCATGATAATAAATAGCAATTAATACATCATTATAGGTTTGCTTCACAAGGCGGAAGGAAATGGGGAAAACAATGCATTCTGATGTCAACATCAGCAAAATTTCTGGATCCTGCTTTTGGGTACTTAATCATCCTGACATCTAGGCATTTTCATGGGAGTTTCGGCAGTGAAACTATCCAGGGAAAACTTTTTGTTCAAGCAGGCCCCACAGACTACTCACTCTTTGTTTTTTTCAAAACAACGTGATTTTGTCTTGATAAACACAGCATGGTAAACATATTCCACATTGTGTTTTGTTCTTCCTAGACATTTTTTCAATTGAGATTTAAGTATTTAATTTAGACTTCATTAAACAGTTATATATTAAACAAATAGCAACTACATACCAAAGCATATTTGCAGAGTATTATGGCTATGCAATAGGTCCGTATCAATTTCACTGTTATGAATCTATTACATAACATTTAATCCTTGCTGAATGTTTAATAATCAGTATTCAAATAACATACATTAACTGTCCTATTAAATCTAAATTAATTGTGGCTCAGGGAACATTAATTTAAAAGGTTACCTATTTTCCCAGCAGATCTGATCTTTGTTTCGTATTTTTCCATTAAAATTAGTGTTAAAGACAGAGTAAATTTGTTTCATTTAGAATATAGTTACTAGGTACTCTGAAAACCTGTGAATCACGTTCTGCCAAGCTTCTCTGCTAATAGCGATATTAAAGATTGTCTCTCATTTTCTTGCAGTGTAATTAGCATTACCTGGAGATAATAAAATATCACATATTTGTTTAGGAAAGTAATCCCTATGGACTGAAGGAACTGACATTCAGCAGTTCATTAAAATCACTGAGTCAAAATTTGTCTGTGGATTTGCATATTCTGAGTTTACAAAATGACCAGCTCTCAGGAAGGGATGTAAGATTGAAAATTTTTGAAATACTTTCTTCTTTAAATGAATCAGGATCACCACAGAATTGATCTAAAAGTGACTGTATCCCTTGCAGTCCTCTGCATAACAAATGTGAGAAGCTGCAATAATGCTGGATTTAGACCTTAGAGCAATAACTGGCATCAGCATGTTTTGATCTGAGAACTGAGATGTTTCATTGGAGAAAGGGACAAGATTCCTTGAAATTAATGTCAGAAGAAACTGTTGAATCATATAGTCTAACATATACTATAAGAAGCCATCAAAAGCCAGTATTGACCTCAGTAAATTCTGATTCAGGCTCTCTAGAAAGATATTTCTGAGAACATTCAGAGCTAGAGAATTCATTGCTTCTTTTAGTAATCTATTCTGAATGACTGTTCACCTTCAGTTTTAAAAATAAATATACCATTTTGAACTTTTCTGCCTTCGGTTATGCTATTTTTAAAAGCTAGTATAAAGGCATTATTCAGCACCCTGTATCTAATTCTCAGTATTGTATCCATACACCCTCATCATATCACCTCTCAGTCTTTTAAAGCCAAACAATCTCTGTCATACAGAAGTCTTCTCTTCTGTGGATCTTTTCTTCACTCTTTCCAGTTTCTGAACACCCCTAAAAAATGCAGTCACCAGAACTGTATACAGTATTCTAGTATACTAGTCTCATCAATGCCATATAACTTCTTGGTTCCTACTTATCATTATTTCCAATGATTGTGTTTTGTTTTTCTGCCACTGCACATTGAGAATCAGTGTTCAGGAGCCCACTGAACAGTCTGTTGTTTAGTAGATCTACCTTGAGTTCTTTGTCCTATCTAGATACCATGCCTAGATATATCTGTGTATGTGGCAATATGAAGATGCATATAAAATTTTAAATACAAACAGTATAGCAGGCTGCTCCGTGTATTGCATGTTGTTTTTGCATGAAAGACTCCATGTTTCTGAAATCAAACCTTTGATGTTCTACTGATAGACCTATTACATTGATGCTATAATAACATCTAACATCCAAACCGCAAGCACAGCAGAACAGTGTTCCGGCTCTTTTTACCCAAACCATTCTCACTGAAACCTGCAATTTTCAAATTAGAATCATAGTGTAATTTAGATTGGAAGGGACTTCTTTATGTCATCTTGTTCAGCTCCAGCTCTGAGCAGGGCCAACTTCTATGTTAGATCAGCTTGCTCTGGGCCTTACCTAGTTCTGTAGAAGTTCTTATCCAAGTTCCATGCAATTTGCCATGCTACAATTCTAAGGGATCAGTATGATTACCCTGTACATATTATCCATCACTGTCATGTGGCATTATTTATTTCCAGAATTGAAATGAAAATGTTGGATAGTACCAGAACTGAGTCTCTCATGAGACACACTAGAAACCTCTCAGTGTAAGGAATCTTTAAATGTATTATTTATTGAAGGCTTAACCTGAAGAACATGTATCCTATTGTTAACATATAGCATGGATTTCTTTTAAACGTGAATGCTGTTTAGTATGGTGTTATAGCACTCAGAGAAATCATATCTATGAAGTTACCTCAATCATTCAAAGTTTGTGTCAAGAAAGAATGAGCTCAAATATATTTAAGAGATGTACTTAAAAAACTGACAAATATTAATTTATAATTTTTTCCTGTTGATCAGTTCAGTCCTGTGTTGACTTTTGCCATACTTTTCCAGATTGAAAGTTCACACAGGTCATTATGCTTTGAACACTGGAACAACAGTAATACTGCTTCTGTTCTCTGGAATTCATTCAGCTTTACAAGACATATTAAATTGAACATCTCTGAGTAAGAGAGATGCTTAGCAGACTCTCCTTGGAGTCTCAGCCACAAGCTAATTCAGCACTGAAAAAAAAAAGTATTCTTTATAGATGTTGTGTGACATTCTCCATGGCCACAGCAAAGAGACAAAATCAAATGTGTTATTTTTACAAGACAGAAGACTTCCAAATATGAAATATGTAGTTTTCAACTGTATTTTGTCCACTTCTGTGCAGACCTGTTAAGTTTGTCCAGTAGTTCCTATTTTGCAGCATCCTGCAGCTGGGCTTTTTTCGCATAAGTTTGCAATGCCATGTTGTAGTTTTTCTCCCACTCTATAGCACTGCATGCCAGATGTGTCAACTACCTACCTGTCACTGGCAGGCAAAGTCACAGAACAGGATGGAGGCTAGCGTGCTATGCCGCATCAGGTGAGTGGTCACAGGATTGCTGTTAAAAAGCACATTCCTGAAGTGCAGGCTAGCATTGAGCCTCTCTGGCTAGCTTTACATTAGGTGCATAGAATCTTATTAGAATTTGAGTCTCTATTTGCTGCAGAGATAAAACAGTGTTGGTGAGGACTCTTCCACAGCTCCTTCTAGGGTCTTGATCATCTGGTGCTCTCTCTCCCGTGAAGTTGAATATTGAGGGAGCTGATGGCACTAACTGCCATGAAAGAGAGCAAACCTCATAATCTTGTCCAGCGTGAGAAAATAGGGAGTGTTCAAAAAGAGTTAAGTTGTGTTAGCTAACAAAATAATATAGACAGATTTACTACCCTTTACATTGTTTAGCTGTTTGTGGCTGACCATTGAGTTTAAGGCCAAGATCCAAAAAGCTGATGAGATTTGAGTAATAAATGTCTTTGCGGGTTAGTTCTCAGCTGCTTAAGAACCAGATATTTTATGTTTCTCTCCACTTCTCAGATAGGGCTCATTTTCTTTGTCTTGATAGCACTCAGTTTCTGTTTCTCATATAGAGCCAGAGATTACATCATTTCTGGCTCTTGCCATCTATTTCTTACTGTAGTGCTTTAACACTGATGTTGTAGCCCTAGCTCTACTTTGACTGGAGCAGCGATCTTTAATCTCAGCTGATTCATGATCCAAAAATACTAAGCAAACAACAGTGCCACAGTTTTACTTTACTGTCCCTCTCACCCTGAAGAAATATGCACTTACGGAAAACAAGAAGTACAGGCAACAAGAGAGGGCATGGTCTTGTAAGCCAAAGATAGAAGCCACTTCTCTAGTCCGGTTTAAGCAGAACTTTGTTCTTTGCCCACAAAAGTAATTTGTTGATCAAACTAGATTTTATTAGTCAAGTGTTACTGTTTACTGCTTAGTTTAATATCCATCTCCATTTCTTTGCCTCTGGAAACCAAGGGGAGCCTAAAATTATATTACAAATTAAAAGAAGAGAATAAGTGAGGGTTGAGGAAAGATGAAGAAGAATTATAGGCCACTAAATTTAACTTCAATACCTGCCAAATAACTAGAACAATTAGTAAAGCAAGAGCAATCAGTATGTAAACACCTTGAAGAAAATGCAGTGATAAATCGGTAACACATTTGTAAAAAGCACAAATCAAGTGAAACCAAACTAATTGGTTTCTTTGGTGGAATAATGAATGCATAAAGCAAAAGTGGTAGACACAGAATTTCTTAATATTAGTAAGACACTGATACTGGTTGCACATGGCATTCTCAGAAATAAGCTAAATAAACTTGGATTAAATGAAACCAGCTTAAAATGAATACACAGGTAAATAAATCAAACACTGAGAAACTTTATGAACAGTTGAGCTGGTAGCTGGGAGGAGATCAAAAGCACTTTAGATGAGCAAACATCTTACATAGCTCAATTTAGACATGAAGGGGTTTTATTTATTTTATTTTTTTTAAAGACCAAAAACCACCATAAAACAGCGTCTAGTGTAAGACACACCTAAATAAAGAAACTGAGCAGACCAGCAAAAATGACAGCCATTTTGGTTGTATGCCAGCACCAGAATAGCTTACATCAGCATTGTTTTTCTGCTACACAGCTGAGTTTCTTTATTTAGATGTATTAAATAGTCCAAAGCATATCTAAATAGAGCTTTGATTACTGCAGGATTATCTCAAATTTATTTATTGACATTGCTTCTGTTGACTGATATTTCTGTCCATTCATCTAAAAGTCGCATGATTCATAAAATGTTTATGCCTTTTTGTTGTGACTGAGTGAGAAAAGATGTCTAGTGGCATCACATGTCTCTGGGAACTTTTGCTCTTTTTTTTCTATATAAAAGCTAATAAAGATCCTTATGATTATCTGTTTGTATTTGCCACCACAAATAGGCATGCTATTGACAGCTTTGGCCACCTATGCATTTTGACACCTAAGAGAATATTTTGGATTTTAAGAATACAAAACAAAAACTTATTCTTGTCCCAAAAGCTGATGTGACAAGAGACAACAGGTGATAGAGATATGAGAGCCCAAGATAACAATGAGAGGGTTTTTTGACAGCAATGGTAGGAAGAACATCAGCTGCCTCATCATTGTCAAGATTTTTCATAGCTATTAGAGGGAAGGAACATTTTTTAGAAGTCTTAAAGGAGGATTATCAGGTTAGTTTAGCAGATTCTTATGAGACAACCTTCCCAAGTAAGAAAGGCATCGCACACCTGAACACAGAGTGAGCTAATCAAATCTGACAATAAAACACAATAAATGTATTTTAGATATTAGAATAAAAATATAGTGTTGAAAGGAGACATCAGTTGTAGAAAAAGATTGAAATGCAGAGCACAGAGAATAAGCAGATGCAATTAACGAAGTGTTTTACACAAGAAAAAGCAAATACCATTATTTGTTAAACAGTTGATTTTGTCTGCCCATACAGAGTGCAGTAGTGTTTCTTTTAAAGTATAATGAAGAGAACCAGTAAGATATAGGTGACAAATAAAATCCTAGTCAGTAAAACTTTTGCCATAGTCATTTCTGCACCCTTAATATAATCCAGATTGCATTGAGTTGAAATAAATGCAAAATTGCTTCTGACTTCCCCAGGAATGGCTTTGCACTCATAAGCGGTGTGCCTACTAATTTCAGCCAAGTACCACATGACTTGAATAGTTAATTTTAAAAAGGGCAAGGATAAAATATCATTAGATAGTTTGGGGTTACAAAATTGGGAGTTTATATTTAAAATAATAAAAAAATACTACATTGAGTTTTTTCAGGGGAAGTATCATATGTAAAGATGCAAAGAATAAGAAGGTAACTGTTCTCCTCCATAACAAATGGTACCTCAAATGCGCATACTAGTACAATCACAATATTATCTTAAGATAAATTTAAGAGTTGAAAACATATAATAAAAATGAATGGACTTAGGTTCTTTCCCTTTGTGCTGGTTTTGGCTGGGATAGAGTTAATTTTCTTCACAGTAGCTGGTATAGAGCTATGTTCTGGATTTGTGCTGAAAACAGTGTTGATAACACAGGGATGTTTTCGTTACTGCTGAGCAGTGCTCACACAGAGTCCAGGCCTTTTCTGCTTCTCACCCCACCCCACCAGGGAGCAGGCTGGGGGGGGCACAAGGAGTTGGGAGGGGACACAGCCGGGACAGCTGACCCAAGCTGACCAAAGGGATTATTCCAGACCATATGACGTGATGCTCAGCATATACAGCTGGGGGAAGAAGAAGAAGGAAGGGGGGAACGTTCAGAGTGATGGCGTTTGTCTTCCCAAGTCACTGTTAGACGTGATGGAGCCCTGCTTTCCTGGAGATGGCTGAACACCTGCCTGCCGATGGGAAGTAGTGAATGAATTCCTTGTTTTGCTTTACTTGCATGTGTGGCTTTTGCTTTAGTTATTAAACTGTCTTTATTCCAACCCACGAGTGTTCTCTCTTTTTACTCTTCCAATTCTCTCCCCTATCCCACTGGGGAGGAGTGAGTGAGTGGCTGTATGGGGCCAAGCTGCTGGCTAGGGTTAAACCATGACACCCTTACAACTCAGGTTGTAGGTAGGCTTGCTCACTTCATAGAAAAGAATGACAGCAATGTTTAATAGCCTACAAATACAAATATATATTAGATTGCAAATACTGCTTGCAAAGAACAAAATAAAAGATACAGTCAAATTACAAAGGGGAAATTTTGTTTACAATGAGCAGACTAGATAGTAAATAAGAGTGACTGTGGAGTTGCTGCTACTGGAGACCAACATAGCTAGAATTGATGCTGCAGTGTCAAAACAGAAGACCTGAGATATGTTAAATTCGTCTCACCAAGCAGTAAGAGCATTGAAAAACTTCAACTTCCAATTCAGAGGTTACCACGATTTTTTAATATTCTGCCACTTAGGAAGTCCACATGCACCAGTACCTCTTTCTGAGGAAGTAATGTGCGAGGCACTTTTTACAAAAGTTGCTGGGAATAGTGCACCCTATCTAATGTCCCAATTTTTACATTCCAGCTAATTGCCAGCCTGTTTTAGACATTGGTGTTTTCAAGCAACATGGTGAAGAGTACAGAGCATTACATGGGCCCTAAAATTTACCATTCTTCCTTGTAAGTTATAATGGATTTAAACACTTAACTTTCTACTCAAGAACTAAAACCATTTGCTGTAGCATACCTAAACAGATTTGTTCATAAGTAACAATACTTTCACTTAAAAAAACACCTTACAACATCTGATTTAGAGAGGTCTGGTCAGAGCTTATAGCTCAAAATACCTTTTTAGGAATGTTTCCTAGAAGATACAGTGGGGTGCTTTTTTCCCTTTTTAATTGAGAAGCTGTAGCATAGACATGTATGCACAAACACACACAGATAAATAGTTCTCAAAGACTTTTAAAGTGTTTTTCAGATCTACCCCATAGAAATGCATTTGGGCACATGAACATAAGTAAGAATACAAAACAAGATAACAAATGTTAAGATAATTATACATGTGTCCTTTCCAAATGCCTCCACCAAAAAAAAGCAACTGCATAAGGCAATGGGGGTTGTGTGATACCCTGAAGGTGAAGAAATTTGAATTACAGCTGCATATGAAATTTCAGGCTCAAATGCTTATTGCTCATAATTACTATTCTCCAAGTGCCAGTCTACAATGACAAAGAGAAAAGCCAGAACTTGAAAGATTTCTAAGTGAACTATTAGCATAATTTATTTTCAAAGACATACCTCCCACAAATCTCTACCAACATTTTTTTCCGTCAAAGAGATACAGCTTCTGACATGTAGCAAAGAGTATCATGCAGTGGTCTACTATGCAATGGTCTAAACCAAGAATCAAAAACAATATCTGCATAAGACTAGGTGGCAGGAACAGGAAGATTTTAAACAGACAGAATTGTATTAGTGGATGACATTTAGTCAAGGGAAATAGTACAATATGTATTATCTCAGTTTCATTAAGTCTAGTCAATCTAATTGCCATTTGCAATCTGGAAGAAAGCAGTTCTAACATAGCCATGATTCAATCCTCTTGTGGGACATGTATCCAAGACATGCAAGGCTCTCAAGACATTTATGCTGCACTCAAAAAAAACCCCAGAAAACTATTTCTTGCAGATACTAGCTGTAGCAGAGACAACCTGTAACACAGCTGTGAATAGCCATATGGCCATTGCAGCACCAAGATCAGTGCAAGCTTGCTATCCAAATATTTATGCGAATCTTCAGTAGATTGCTAAGCAAAATTGCTAGCACAATAACAGTGCTAACAGCACTTAAACTAGTTAGCTAGAAGTCTAACCTCTGTAAGTGCACAGAGCTAATCACAACCTTCATTAGAGCATAAATTTACTGCTGGAAGGAAGAGCATCACTCCTGACTTGCTGTTGAGATTCCCTGTTTCCTTAAAGTGGCTTTTTGTTCAGTTACTGACTTTGCCTAGTTTTACACAGAGTGAACAGACCTAATTACATGCAATTGTCAGCTTTGGTCCACAGGGCCTAAGCCTTCTCCAACCATTAGTTTAGACTGAGAGAAAGTTCATTTGCTCCCTGGAGGTTCATGTGCCGCCTTCTACAGCATCTTGTGCTGATCACTGCCACACACAAAATACTCACATAGGTGGATGCACTGAATCCAATCCAGTATATCACCCCTTATGATCCTAGCTGATAAACAGGTTCCACTGAAAAAGTACTAGTATTGAAAATCCTAAGAGAAATGGGAAGTTGGGATGACCTTCTCAGGCCATGATAGCCAGCATAGGGAGGCAAATCTGCATGAACTACAATTAATTTATTCATGACACAGGAAAAAAATAGTATTGAAGCTGAAGACTTCAGCTTATGATAAATTAAATTATCCTATACTAGCATGCTAGGATCCAGACATACATTTTAACATAACATTACCTTGTTTGTATGAATAATAGCAGTGTGCTAACATAGGTACGCTCATCTGAATTTCTTTGGGGCCTCCAACTGCAATAACATCATTGTAAATCAAGTCTAACTTTACCAGGGTTACCCACTTTTCCCACTAGAAGCAGCCCTTTATAATCCACTATTGAATGATGACCATGGCTCTTAATTTTTGTAATGTAAAGGGTAGCTTCTCCCACAAGATTTTCACAGCCTTGTGAAAGCTGAGTTCACCAAATGCCCACCCTGTTGCTTTCTCCACACCTTACCCCACCAGTCTGAGATGCAGTCAGATTTTATCTGGCTCTCACTGGACAGGAAACTTAGTGTTCATATCATTTCGTTTTAACTCAGAGCATAACCGTATCTAATCCACTTCACATTGAATGATCTAATCCTTTGTGATTTTGGAGCTGGGTAAAAGAGCTGTTAAGTATTAGCAAGTTTATATTTCTGGCTTAAAATGCCTGGGGTGCTTGAGCTGACACTCTGTACGTCTGCCTTGCTTCGGTAGCATTTGTCAAGGAAAGACCCTCATCCTCAGCATTTGTGCCCAGATAGTCTGGCAAGTCATTGTGTTCATATCTTCAGAGTATGCTCCAATTTTCCTAGGCCCTTTTCTGAATAGGGTATGTACTGTCAGGAGAACGATTCTTGCTTCATAAACAATTCCCATGTTGATGACTGTATTGTTTATAAAACTCACCTGGTTTATAGTCAAGCAGTATATTATATAAACGTGAAAATAAAATGCTTATTTTAGGGTCTTAAAGATGCGCAGCTGAAGACCTCCTTCCTCTCCTAAATGTAAATGCTATTAAAATCACTTTTTCAGCAATTAAAGAGCATTAGGTAGACTCTCAGTTAAGATAAATTTACCTCAAAAATGTATTCATCACTCTCTTCAAAAGTAAAGCCCCAAAGCAAAATGCACATAGTTGCCAGCAGCTTTAGTTAAAGCTAAAATTAGCCATGCTGATTAAGTGGATTTTGCATAACCTTAACTATTAATCCTTCATATTGGTCTTCTTTTCTTTGAAAAATCTTGAAGTACCAATAACCTAAAGGTTTATAGAGTCACTTTTTAATACTACTTAGTTAAAATTTAATCCTTTGTATAATAGTTAACATTGGCACCATCTTTTAATAGCCCAAGATTTCTAACATGCACTTCCTGAACAAAACAGACATTTTCAATTCCAGGGAAATAATGGCAACACGCATAGAGCAGAAGAACTTTGATTTAAAGAATTAAAAAATGTACTTACAAGAGATAAAGTGGAACTAACAGTAAATTAATCTCTCAGTTTTCACCCTTTCTTTAAATAGTGTTCTTTTCACGCTTAATTCTCTCCCCTTCCATTTCCTTTAATTCAGGTCCGTATTTTCTAATGGCTAGATTGCCTCCCATCTTACCTGGCTAAGCAAGGCATAAATTACATTTTCCAGCGAGACCAATATGGAATTTGACTCCAAGTCTCTTTTCAAAAGCGGCCCTTGTTTTATAGATACTTCCTCTGAAAAGGCGCAGTACTACTGAGCCTTGGATCATTTCGTTTCTGTCAGAGGGAAATTAAATTGCCACCTTTAGAAGTTGAAATTGTTCCTATTCTCAGATCAGGACAAGGAGGAATGAGGTAGATTGTTCTTCACGAAGTGATGCGTCGCTGCAAACTTGGCTCTTGTTTAGGGCTGATCCTGCTAGCAGAGGGTGCTCTCCCTGAAGATTTATCTAACACATTTTGCTTCAGATTTGGTTGAGGCTAAGAGTGCAAATATTGTTAGTTACCCAAGCTCAGCCGACACCTGGAAGCTCATTAGTTTACCGTAATTCCTTTGTGTGCCCCTGCCCTGCCTCAGCATTTCATAGCATTTGCTCATCTGCCTTTTTTTACAAAAAGTAATCAACCTTCACATTTTGTAATAATTGGCATTTTCTGATATTTATTTTTTTAGCACCAATAATTTGAAGAGAGTTTGGCAGCCTCAGTGATCCTGCTTCTTTCACTTTAGAAATAATTAACTGAAATCCAAAAAATGAGCTATTATAGGTAGCTGGTAATTATAGTTCACACCTCTGTTTTGCCAGTCAAACAATTCAAAAAATCAATTATAAGGCAAATTATTAAATAATTGAGCACTAAGCATTTTTACGATTTCATATCAGTTAGGCTTTTTTCTTCTGTATTCAAGCATTATGTCATTAATTGTTTTAAACATCACTTCATCAGCGGTAAACTCAGAGCAGCTGACAGTTGTGTTTTGTTTATATATTTGATCAATACAAGCAGCTGAAAACTTTCAGATCATTGATCATGTCATGTTCTGCTGAGTAATTGGCCAGTTAAACTGGGTATTTGGAAACTGATGACTTAGTGGTTCAAGGGTCAGTCCAGTAAGAAACTGAAGCTGGCTAAAACAGACTTTCTTTTCCTCTTTGTCTTTTTTTTCAGTAGGTGGTCTTCTGGATGATCCATGATCTCATCTCCCGTCTTCATGATGTTTTTCCTCTTTATTAATGACAGATTGTTGTTCCATAGATCACCTTACTCTGCTGTCTGTACTGCATTGTAAAAGTACTAGCAATGGTATTCCAGATGGAGAGCATAGTGACATTTATAGTTTTCTTAATGCTTTCTTTCTGTCCTTTTCAGTTATTTATGATTTTGTCAAACTTTCACCTTCATAGCTGAATTTTCTCAGATATGATCACTGACCAAAGGTCAATTTTATCCTAGGTCACTTATTAAGTTTTAGGAAAAAAAAAAAAATCATCTAGCTTTGTGATCTTAAGTCTTGTAACATTTTGCTTTTTCTTACATGAAAGGTTATGGATATTTTCTTACAGAGCTTTAAACAACACTCATATCTGAAGACTTTGAAATTTATTTCGGAGAACACAGTATAGACATATTCTTTTCAGTGATCTATTACCAGTCTATTCCTATTTGATAGAATTATACATGTTATCCAAGCTATGTTTCTTTTTCAATGGTATGGGCCATGTGTGGAAAGAAACAGAACTTTAAGAAACAAATGAAGTTATGAGATTGCCAATAATTGGAATCTTGTATTATTTCTTCTCCTTTTGATGAGGTTCCTGTCTTAGAATAAGTGCACTCAAACTTTTATCTCACTAAATGATGCAGCGACTTCACATGGGAAACTAGCACCGAGGAGGGACTCCACAATAGTCAAAGAATCATAAAGAAATAGTGCCTGAAGAAGTGAGTGAGATGAATGAACTCATGGGAGGTTACAGGTATCAGATGCTGTGAGTAGGATAATTGCGTTACTCCATAGATTTCCCTGAATTAGGCTCAAATAGCCAAATAATTTTTTTGGCTATTTCCAGCTTTTAAAAAAACTTTCCTTCATTTATTATAGTGATGAATATCTACACTATATATACACAAACATAGTTTGAGAAGAGTTTGTATTTGAGCTTTAATGATTGCTAAGAGGATAAATTTTAAAGCGCTAGGTGAGCAATGACAGAGATAAACCACAATGGAAAAGCGTAGAGGTTTTTTGATGCTGTCCAATGAAAAAGCTATTGTTTGCAGATAGATTTGCCACATCTGTTAAAATTCTAGTCCTACAGTCAAATACTTATCCACCCTCTTAGTAGATTGTGATCACAACTCACTTCAAAGGCAGTTATAATTATGTCTTTTATAAAATCACCTCTTTCCCTTACAGATTCACAGGAGAAATTTGAATGATAAAAAGGTAATCTCTAATGTCATTACAGCTTTCGTATTTGAATTGGTTGTATACTGAACACAAGCCTTTAAGATTTCCTTCTCCACAGGAGCTGAGAGTCTGTAGTATTGACTTTAATAGGCAATCATTCAACTTTTAAACTTTTAAAATACAAAGTAAATTTAGTACAGAAAACTTGCTATTGTAAAGTTATGGATGAAAAGATACGTTTCAGCATCCACTCAGCAGTACATACAGGTTAATGCATACAAAATGTTCAGAAGGGCAGAGCTGGGATACGTGATTTTGAGTTTCAGGTCTTCTTTCTGACATTTTAACATTTGAGTTATAAAGCTCTGTTAATGTCAGTTTTTGAAGGAATATACAAAGTTTCATATTCTGTTGAGCATTCCTACAGACATGGTTTCCAGAACAAAGCAGCACTGCAAACTTAATTCCAGTATGTACATAAATATAAAAGACAATTAAAACTAACAAAAAGCTTCTAGCTTTCCATTTTTATAATTACATATTGTAAAGCAAAACATCTATCTGCATGTTTTCCTAACTCTTCAGAAATATGCTTAGTGCCAGATAATTCTACAGTATATGTGAGAAGGTACAGATAGGTATTGTCCTCTGAAAAGGACATTTGCTTGATGAAAGTTCTAAATGTTTTTCTAATCCTGATATTGATCTTTTGTATGGCTTTTGAGAAATCATTGCCCTTTTCTCTAGGGACTCTGTTCTCCTGTACAGTGTCTTTTCAGAGACAGAGAAAGATCTCTGCATAGCAGCACTGGAGTCTTTTTGCACTGGAATGCATACTGTACTGTGGCAGGAAACAATTGGTATCAGTTGATTTTTTTAAGGATTCTTTGTCTTTTGACAGTGTCATTTCCTACTTATTGTCTTCTCTTTCCATTGTTCCACCTGTGAACTCTTCTCATTTGAAAACTCAGCACATTCAACGGAAAAAAAAAATTTTAAAAAGTTCAAAAAATTATCATCACCTTTTTTTTTTAAACATGGGAGAGAATAAACCTATGCCTGGAGAAATTAATGTCTGTAAAATATTCCATGCAAATAAACAGGTATTGCCAGAAACAAGAGTTATACTAATCACAAGATCTTCTCTTAAGAAAATATTCCCAGTTAACTTCGTCATGCTGATATTCTCATTGAACTTTCCTAGGAGAACAAACGTTTTGTTTTGTTTAAACCTTCTCCTTGAATGGCAAAGGTATGCTTAAGGCACTAATCCAGCTGTTTAACAATTGCAAGCTTTATAACCAATAGCACATGACAGACCATGCTGAGAGATACACATCTTGGGTCTGTTCTAGGCACCAATCCAAGACTCTGTGCTGTAACTGCAAGAGAACTACAGAACCTGCAGTCTTTAGAAAACCCTTAGAAATTTTATATACACATATGTTAATGAGGAGTTGGCTAATCTTGATTGAGAGGGAGAGTGAAAGAAAAAAATCCCAATCCCTTTTGCAATTCCCATTTAACATCCCATTGCCATAGTGGAAGTTCAGCCATGTTGAAAGAAGACTGAGAAAATAGCTTTTAGACTATCAGTTACAGTTATATAAAAAAAGACATTTTGTCGGAGATAAAAATTTGGGTACCATTCATGTGTTATGTTTTCTTCTCCTTTTATTCATGTTGAGTAAATGGTTTATTTTGGTGAAAGCTGAGACCTGATCCAGCTTCCAATGACTTTAATGGAAAGCTTGTGTTGATTTTGTTTGTAGAGGCTGTGTCTATATAGAGTCCAAAATGGGAATCTTTTTGTATTCTACTTGTTGGAAGTGTGATAGAATTTGCATTTTTCCACTGCACCCTGAGGAATTTTGCACTAACATGTTTAAAAGGAAGAAAACAGTGAATATGGGAAGATGGGGTTTAAAAAGCAGAGATTATTATGACTTTTTTTCTTTTTTTACTGTTGAAAACTGACAGATCCGTTAGAACCAATATATTTTGTCAGAATGCAGCACTGTGATACGCTTTTTATCAATAAGACACCCAGAATGCCAAAAAAAGGAGAGGAATTTGTAAGTTCAGTGCAGGTTAGCCAATACGTGCTGCCTAGGACACTCACCTGGTTAGTGAGAAATGCACGTTCTAACCTGACTCAGGCAAAGTAAGAACCGGACTCTTCTCTTGCAAATATTTCAGCTAGCACCTCTAATAACTATTGCATCTATTCCTCATTGTTTTGGACCACAAGTCTGACTGTGTTTTTCTTTTCAGTCTCAAATTTGTCTTGGTATGGATCAGAGGTGTCTGAAACATGAGATTTTTGCAGGAAGAAAACAAGACAGCTTTAGCATCTCCAGGCACTGAAGGAGCAAATCAAAATTGGGACACCAATGAGACATGTTTCTCAGCATACCTCTCTTGCCCTATCTGTTAAGATTCATTAAAATTTGGACCCGGTATAAGCCTTGGAAGAAATAGACTTTACATAAACTTGGGGGAGAGCTTGTTAGGAGTTTAGTTGTGTAATCTGCCAAAGAGTCAGCCCACTTTGAGAATGCTTCAGCCCCTCTCAGCTTCTTTGCATTAACTGGATTGAGCTGTTCCTACAGAGATTGAGCAGGCTCCATGCTAGAGTTCAGAGGCCAAACAAAACTTTCCCTGCCATTTTCCTACTGCTGCCAAAGGTTGTTTTAAAAAAAACAACAGACGCTAAGATCAGGAATGCAGGCAAGAAGCAGAGTATAAAAATAATTGATAATCAGTAGAGCACACTCCACTGCAGAACTTGGAACTCAACATAAAGTTACTCAGTCTTTGGCAAGGAAACAAATAACTGAAACCAATGACAGGCTGTAGTAATAGTCCACATACGAGGTTACAGCTTTCTATTGCTACAACTTCTTGCCTTGGCTCAGACCGAGAGGAAAGTGTTGTGGGTAGCAGCACCACCAGTGGACAGTTTTTAAATACATTTAATAAGCCGCTATATGTATTCTGCTAAAATAATGGTAATTTACAAAATCTACTTTTCAAAGGCTAGAGAATAAAAGGTTGACTTTGTGTCCCCAGTCCCAATCTATGTCATAGATAGTGATGTAGTCTTTTAATAACATAAACACCCACTGTTCTTCTGCAGGCCTCCATGGGAATGTAAGGAACCAGTATGTTTGTTCACCCAGCCTTCACATCCTCACAGCTTTACCTATTGCCTCCTACTGGATATTGATCACTCAGCAGCCACAAGCTTTAATACAACAACCATTACTAGGTCTATTCACCGGTTTAGTTTGAAAGAGGCAATTAAGAGAGAGACATACAAAGGAGCTGGATCCAAAAATAGGCCTGCTTACCCATAAACTCCACTTTTTTTGTTGTGTGCTTATAAAATTCTTTAGTATTTCATCAGAAGGGGAAAAATGTGTATGGTTCCATCTACACTACGTGACTGTTCCGTTTTCTCTGTGCCAAGCTAAAACATGAGGAAAGGTCTGAAGAGCTTAAATTGAATGAGATACTGTATTCATCTGTGTGGCTTCTTTGTTAAGTAGACAACCTCTGTGATGATAAAAAGGTCAGTGCTGCACCGTTACACCTACCGTATCCTTTAATCTTTTTTTTATTTATGTGTTTAAATCAAGCAACAGAGAGCTATGTTAAACAGTTGTATTGATTTTTTTTCTTTTGATTCTATTAGTTAGCGTCAGGGTCAGGTCAGGTACGTGTTTTGTGATATTCCCAGAATAACGTAATCCTGAGACATCACTGCACATCTGTAATACTGTTTGGAAGACCAAAAATTTATATATAAAGCACAAGTTGTTTGAAAAATAACCTGTATTTACTGAATTCCAAATAGGTATTTGGATTACTTTGTCAAATTAAAGTACTGCTGTACTACTTATCTCGCTTTCCAGGTGCAAGCAGTAGTGTTCACTAATATTTTGCAGGATAAAAATGAAGAGTACAATGGATAGTATTTCTTGCAAAAGGAAAAAATATTTACAGCATAATGGCGTAGCACAAATCTTTTGAAAAGTAATATCAACTACTGTCTCTCATAGTGTGCTGCTGCTTAATAGTAGATAGTTCCATATTGCTGATATAGGGAAGTGAATTTTATGTAAATGCACTAATATAATGGGATTTCTTAATCCTGACTGGTGGAAGAAGCTTTTCAAGCATATTTGCTAAAGTCATAGTCAATGTCATTAGTCATAGTCAGTGACATTAGAAACAGCATTTCTGTAAGAAAAGAAAATGAAAGATACAGTTTCACTGCTATAAAAACTAGTCGCACTATGTCTACCTAATTCTGAAAACAAAATGTGGGACTTTACAGGACTTAATACATATTATAAATGTTTAAATTATTTGGTTTAGTCAATATATCCCCAGTATAAAATTGGTCTGAGCAGAATCCTTTCCTAGTTTATTCTATGTATGTATTAAAATAAAGAATAAAAAAAAACCTCGAAAGGAAAAAAAAAACCCCAGTAAAATGTGTTAAGAATTTTTCTAGGTTATTAGTGTTTTGGTGAGAAAACCTGCATAGAATTGAAAAAAAAAAAAGTGCTTCTATGATCATTCAGTTTTAAAACCAGATTTATCTGAGGGTTTTAATTTTTGCTTTTTTGTGGTTTTATGCATCTTGCTTGAAGCATTTCCTGTGGTATTGGCATCTGTAATGTGTCTCCTTTGAGTATATTCTCTGGTGCCTAATATTATAGTTGCACCTACTTTTCAGGCTTTCCATCAGTTGCAACACCAATATCAGTCTATCCATTTATTCAGCCGTGTTTTCTCACAAATGTTAGCTTTCTGTCAAATTTGGTTGGCACTGGCTAGTCATTTCCACTGATATTCATGGAGGGTTGATAGACTGAGGACAAAGCTTCATCATCCCTGCAAGCGTTCAAACTTCTCAACCATGATTTACCCCCTGTGTGATGTGACAGGAGCACACACCTCTGCCTCCTGGGAACGCGATGGCAGCAGGGGCTGCGGGTCGATGTGTGCATGGGGTGGGGGCTACACTCTCCGGAGGCTCTGCCCTGCTTTGGCTTCTTCTTGTTGATGGCATGTGGGGTCAGGAGCAAGTAAAAGAAAAAAAAAAAAAAAAAAGAGATCTGCGCTGTGCTGGGAAATATGTAAGTTTTGAGTGTTAGAGTAAGAGAATAATACAGACATCACATATATAATCTCCCAGGAATAAAACCCAAGTGATATGACATGTTTCTAAGGGTAAATATGATTTAGCTGTTAACAAGGGAGAAGTTTCAGAAGCATCAAAACAACCAGATACTGGGCCCCCATTTTCAGAAGAGTCAGATTTGACCTCTAGATTCATATGGACACTTAAATGGTGTTCCAGAGTGAGGTAACCCTTGGATAAGGTGCTGGGATTTTGAAGTGTACATAGTGTAAAAAAATGGGGCATACTGGTTTTAAAATAGAACTTGTTATGTGCAGCAAAGGTTATATGTACAAGGTTTTGAAAATTCAGCTGTGTAGTGAAATAGCCTACAGATTCATGACTTAAATAGGGAAACTGCTGCTTTCACACACATGTAAGACTTCTTTGCCTTCTATTTTAAAAATGTTAGCAAGTTTAGCTTAAAATCATTCAGATGTGTCATTCTAACCAGTTGCAGCCAATCTGATTAGGTACAGCAGATATTTTCCTGGCAAAATCACATCAAGCAAGTTTGCCATGAGGTAGCTCTACAAATGTCTCGAAACTCTCAATTTCTGGAAAATGTAGGCAGCTCTCCCTGAAACAGAGTGAAGGGTTGCTGTCTCAGCAAACAAGTTGCATTCACAAGGGACCAGGGGGTCTGTCTATGCTTCTGGTATTTTTTATGTTGTTTTTTCCTTTTTTTATGCTGACATTTTTGCACGGTGGCTCATTGTTTTTAAGCTCGTTCACCTAGAAGGTGAACAATCCAGAAGCGTGGAACGGCAGGATGTGCAGAGATACAAATGAATAGAGCATGGTTTTACATGAAAGGGCTTTTGCCAGGTTTTCTACTGAAGTGTGCAAATTTAAAGCTGTGGATCAACGCCCTGCTTTCTGCACACTCAGTGTTGGGTCACGACATAGTGACAGTGACAAACTCCTGAGCGGCCAAGCCCACTTAAAAATACCATTTGGAGGCACTCAGCAATAAAGGACGACGCCTTCAACAGCCAAGAACTACTAAGGACTTTTGAAGACTGATGACCAATCTGGAATATCACTTTACATATGTACTATGCATCCTAATGCTGTGCCATGCAGAATTGCCGAAACTGTCTCTGGTACAGGGAGTGATGTAACACTAGTTTGGCACTCCGCTGTAGCTTGTGTAGAGTTATTCGCAGCAAGATTAATTTGTGTGAGCTTCTCAACTGGAATTAACTTGCTCACAACTAGCTTTAGCTCTCCAAGATATTGTGCACATATATCTGGTATTGGAAAGCTCATAGCAGCTGGCATTACATCGGTAGTTTCCTCAGCAATATCAAAAAATTCAAGCTGCATGATGCAATTACCAGAAGCAGTGGGAGAATATTTTATTTGTTCAGTCTCATGCTCTTTTATGGTCTTTTAGCCAGTGGCTCACTGTTATGTCATTCACTTCATGAAGGACAACACTCTGTTAAATGGATGGCTTACTTTCAAGGTTTCTTCCAGGAAAAAATTCCATAGCTGCAAAATCTCTAACCATCTGACTGATAGTCTGTTTTTCCAGTGCCCAGACTAAATACAGAAGAGAGCTGATGGTTGTAGAGCTGCTTTAAGATAAGTCATTACTTCTTTGCTTATTCTATGATAGTTTTGCCCAAATTTCACTGTTTTTCTCTGCTGCTCAGTTACAGATTCTTGCCTAGTTTTCCTGATGTTCTTAATTTTAAATCTCTTCCAGCATTACAGCTCTCCAGATTTTTACCTGTTACCATCTGTTGATTTTTTTAACCCAAATATTATTCTTCTGTTTTCTAAACGGAATCTCATTGCAATATTCTGCCTGTTTCTAATCTTCCCGCGACCTCTTGTATTATTTCTCCATTTTCAGCAGTGTGCTCAGCTCCTCCTAGTTTAATAGATCTGCAGAGTTCATTAATGTACCATTTACTCCCTCTTCTAGCTCATTATTGAAGCTATTAAATGAGATCAGAAGTAATACTAATCTTTGTGTACTGCACTAAATGCCTCCCTTCAAAGTTATTGTTTATCATTACCCTTCATTGTTTGTCATCACCCTTCATTTCACTCAACATGATAGTTCATTTCCAATTTGATTTAAGTTTGGGAACAGAATTTTGACACATTGGAGATGGGAGAAGAAAGGCTAATCAACAATCCAGCAGAGGCTTCTAATTAAGGCTCAATTTAGAGGATCAAAGTTAGCAATCCTCTACTGTAGCCACAGTATAAAGTGGAAACTGCCTCCATAACTTAATTGAGAACACCTTAAGCTCAGTGCTAAAATATCCTAAAGAAAACAGTATACTGCTAAAATTCAGACATGTGACAGTATAGCTTCTGCTCTCTATTCATTAATATTGTATTACTATTAAAAAATCAAGTTTGTCTGGCAGACTTCAAAGTGTTTTAGTAAATTTGTTTTCTCAATAGCTCTTCCATTATGTTGCCAGGGAGGGAAGCTAAATTTATGAGTAGCAATTACAAAGACAACTCACAGAATATGTGAACTTCTATCTTTGGCTGTTTCAGAGACTTGCAGTCTTGCTTCCAAAGCAGCTATATCCTTCTGTTCCTGCACAGTGTAAAATTTCTGGAAAGAGATTTTAATTTTCACAACCCCTTCAAAGTTTAATTTCTAAATTCCGCAGTAAATACCATTAAACATATTTATAATGTGGCATTAGGAAACATCAATTCAGTCAGGAAAAACTCATTTTGACAAGACACAATTCCTCTGATAATAATTAATCCCACATGACTTAAGGGCCCAACACCAAAGCCCGTCCATCCTTCACCTTAATATAATACCTAGCATTTTATAGAGTTAGATTGCCAACCCTTAGCATCAGGGCCAATTACTCTTGGTCTTTATTGACTTGCCAAAAATATCTTTGTCCAAATACATTTGGATATCCAAGAACTGCTTGATTTTTCCTAGGAATATTTGGCTTACGCTCATTTAGTTACATATAGTCTGTGTCAGTGCAAATGTAAAAACCCTAAACCTAGTCTGGAAAAAATTTGCCTCTAGGTAGAACTGAGATCTCTTATAGTTTTGTACTTACATGTGTTGAACAAAACAATGGGACAGTGAAATACTGAAATTCAGGTTGGGGTCAAGTTACTTGTTAGATGTAGGGAAAATTATCAGAGTAAGAAGGCGGGTGCATCCTAGGGGCCATGACATGCAGTGGGTCTAATGGAAATATAATTGCAAGTCGCACTACTGCAAGAAGGAGCAGTTCATGAGTCCAGAAATACAACCAGAAGTGGGGTCACAAATCTAGAAATTGGGTTGCTGGAGGAGTTTGAGATTAGTTGCTATAAATGCAGCTTCTCTGAATTTTGAAGCTCTGCATCTTTCAGTATCTGCCTACTTATCTGGCATAGCCTGCTACCTCATTACTGTGAATCTGCCTTAACCTCTGAGGCAAATTTTGTTCACTCTTCCCCAGACTGCTTATGGAATATTTTCCTCCCACTCAATCTTTCCTAAAACCCATCTCTGTCTCTGTTGATTCCTGCTAGGGAATCAGCAGTGACACTTTTTAGCCTTGTTTTTATGGTTACACATTTTTAGAAAACTTTTTATTGGGTTTTTATTGCTACTATCTCCTGTCTGCCCCGCTTGCCCTATTATTGAGTTACATATTTATTATATCTCTTGTGAAATTGAATTGTATCATTTTCTGGGAAAAGATTTAATGTCACTTACATTTTCAAAGGTACCTACCAATAACATTTAATGATGTAAAAAATATGCATTATTACTCTGGTTCATTAATACCTATTAATCATTATTTAAGGTATCCCTGGTGAGTTTTACTGTTAACTGTCCAATGCTTACCTTCTTGCAAATGAAAGCCTGAGGAGGCTGCTTCAACCAGAGAACATTAACTAGTTCATTGCAGCAGTTTTTGGTCATCTGTATAAAACACGTAAAGGGTATGTATGTTTGCCTAGACCATGTGTCAGCTTGTGTTTTGGGAACAAGTTGGTATGTTGTGCCTCATTTCGCCCTTTGTTCCTTTGTATTCAAGGGGCTTTTACCTTTCTTTTGAAAGCCACTTGAGGAAATGCTTGCCTGCTGTGAAAGCCTGATTTATTTTGCATTGCATCTGCACTGTCTGGTTCTGCAATGTGCACTTTGGAATTAAATCAGCTTCTCTGCATCTCTACAAAGGATTTTTTCTCCTAAGAAGTTGACTCTTTCATTGTGTGTATTTCTGGCAAAACGATGTGCATTAACTGTTTTAGTGGCTCTTTGTGTATGTTAAGGTTTGTCTTATTTTTGTTATCAAAGAAAATATCACTTACATGTATAATGCTTTGCAGGAGTAGGTGCACCTCACCCAAAAAGATTTCAAAATCAAAGGGGTGCAAGAAGAGTAAAGAAGAAATAAAAATAGTAGTGGTCATCCGTTATTGTCTAGCAGTCCAATATGTGCAGATACTGACCTTGGCAAAAGCGGTGTGGATATACTATTATAATAAATGGGGAAAAAACTCCTGTAAGTCAAAAAAAAAAATTGCAGTGGTGCCATCTAGCGTGCCAGGTGTTGCAGTTTTCTGAGAAGGGACAGTAAACTACTTTCAGCCCATCCCACTTGTTACAGCCATACGTACCCTGACTCGTCCTCCTGCTGCTGCTCCCCTCTCAGCCTGCTGACAGGAGAGCAGTAACAACATTGACAGAAGGTAGAGGAAGAGACCTGAGGGCTGTTTTTGCAGATGCTGATTCTGGCAAACGTGCCATAAGGTTGTCATTGCTGCTCTAGAAAAAATGAGCATCCATGGGATTTTAAAGAAGGAGAAAGATAGCTGTTCTGTCTGTACTCCCATACAAATCTTCCTCTTCTACTCATTGCTTTCCACTGCTAAACATGCAATGGCTAAAACATCCTTTCTCACCTACTGCAGGCAAGTTGTTTTGGTGTTGGGAGAGAAAAAAATGTAAATTTGATGCCAGAAAAGAAGAGGTGCTGCTGGGTTTTGAAGCTGAAAGGAGTGGAAAGGACTTTTTGCCTGGTGACTAAAGGATTTTTGTTGAGTAGAGGGTCCACAAAGTCCTTTGCCTGGCAGGTGGGAGGTGAGAGGGAAGTGAGGGGAACAGGGATCTGTTCTGTGTACTAATGCTCTGTAGTAGGTGGAGTCCTTTTACCGTGACGACCCTAGGCTTTTCCACTGCTGCCTTTTCCACTTTCACTGTTAGCTGACTGAACCTCTCCGCTTTAATCCTGAGATATGCAAAGTGCGTGGCTTGCCCTTCAGTGTGTGAAGCTGCGCAGGGTTTATTTTTGTCTTCAATATAAAATCTGCTTGTAACAAGTGGAAGAGTGATCGAGCCAGAAACCGTTGTCTGCAAATGAAGCCGGCATCTCCATAGCATCGCATAATGCTGTGTATTCTCCTGTCCTCTGCAGCCGGTGCCAGAGGATATTGCTTTTCCAGTTGGATTTGCTTGGGGTGCAGCTACAGCAGTGTATCAAATTGAAGGTGTCAGTTTTTAGCTGCCAAAGTGTTAAGGAAGTTTTAAGTGAAGGAAAGTCTGGATCCGTGTAGGAGAGTTTGATCTTTGCCTTGTTATGTAGATGCTACATCTGATGCAAATCCATGTAGGACTTGTGGTTAAACACTTCTGGCCTGAGCAGTAAGAGGGTAAAAGATGTTTCAAATCTCAGAAATATGGAGGAGGAACCTTTCACTAGCTATTGAGAGTGGGTGAAGAAAAGGAGATGTAAGTAATTTTCCGACTAGTTCTTGAGTATTCCCTTTCTCTAGAGCTAATTTAAGTAGATTACTATCGACTATTCCAAGAGCAGATGGGAGAACTACCTCATCAGACATTGGTACTCACAAAGGGTCCTCAGTTAGGAATTCATCTCCAAAGAATATGAAAGACAGTGAACTGAGAGGTTAACAGTTGGACTTGTGGAGGCCCTCCCATGGGGACATGTATCATGTTACCAACTGAATGGAGGTGCTGATAAAGTGATTTGCCCAGCTTGATATGAAAATATGTGGCAGATTAGGGAATCTAAACCCATAAGGTACAGGGAGACCTACAACCATATCCCCCCCAAACTTTATCCTTTCATAAATGTGTGTTTAGAGACCTTTAAAATACATATAGATCTGATTTTCTCATATTATACCCTGCAGCATACAGGCACTTAACTCCCATTGATTTCAGTACCTAAATGGGAGTTGTAGATCTAAAATTGTCTTTGAGGATGTAGCCTTTAGTTCTTGGTTATTGCTGAAAGCGATAGTACTTGCCCATGCTTGGTACCTTTTAACGAGCTCAGTTAGCTTCACCTAATAGACTGAACAGCTCACTGTTCCTGGGGAATCAATATTCTGGGCCATATTCTAACTTGAGTCCTGCAATGCGCTTAGCTCTACTAACTAATTTTTAAAATGTGAATTGTGTGTGCATATAGAATGACATTATAATTTCCTGCCTTTTGAGTGGCTAGATGCGCAACTTTAATGTTCTCTTAATGTATTTTTAATGAGCTTTCCTAGAGGCTTCTGAGTGGGAGCAATGTTAAAAAAAAATAAATCTATAATGTGGTCTAGACACTACTCAAATGACCCTTTTCCCACAGAAGTAAGAAACTCAACAGGGAATTCCTCCTCCTGAAAGCTTTGGAAGCTGTGCAGCTTCCGACTTAGAGGCAGCATGATTGAAGCAATAGTTCTTGTAGAGTCCAAACTCAGTTGCTGCACATATCACAAGATACACAGTGGATGAGGCAAGGGCTGACAGGCTACTTTATTTTTCACTGTCAGCTATGTATTTATGCACAGCACAACCTTCTCCACTCTGTATATTTCAAAGTGCTAAAAAATCATACCAATTGTACTCTGCATGCTCAAAGTGCAGATTTCAAAGGTTCATGACTCAGTCAAATCAAAATCAATTTGCACCAGAACACTCAAAAGCACTTCTTCTTACTGAAGGGCATTTCTATGCTAAATTTCAACCCTCTGCTTGATTTTTTTTTTTTTTTTTGAGAGAGAGAGGGAAAAGTTGCAAAAAATTCTCGTAATGGTAAAAGTGGTTTTCTTCATTTCTTTCATATGCCAAATAGTCGAACTGCATTAATTCAAACAAAATTTCACCTTTTGGGCAGAGACCAGGCCGAGAAAATTTCGCTCCAAGAAGTGAAAGCATAGCTGAATTAGAAGAAAAGCTAAGTTGGAAAAGCACGTGAAAACTTAAATACTCTGATCACTAATATTCCTGCTTCAGTGGCTTCACTTGAATGGAAAAGCATTCTATCTTATTCCATTGTAATAATTACAGAGAATGGGGAACATGTATCACATTTCATGATAATTTATATTAATCATTTGATGACATGCTGTGTGATGATTTGGTAGCTAAGTCTCACCTATGTGTTTGAAATGTAAAATTAGTTCCTCATCACTGTTTTTTCCTGGCCCAAAGCTCACTAAAACTCAGAGTATGTCTACACTATGAAGTGCTGTGTAGCGTGGAGGTTTCTGAGCAAGCTTAGAGGTGCACGCTCGGTTCATTGAAGCAGAGCAGAGCTCTCTGCAGACTAATTGTGGCTCAGCAGGATATGTTAGTGTATGTGGAGCTTTCTGTTGCCTGGGCTAGATTGCTTCCTACACTTCATTTAGCTAGCTCAGATACTCTACACTGTACAGAGAGGCTCTTCGAACAGCATGAGGAATGCTTGAAAGTGGATCTGTTTGCTACAGCCCCAGTCAGGGCTTCATAGTGGCTAATGACCACTGGAGTAGTAGTGTCATACTCTGCTGAAAATCAAATGCTTCTCCTCCTCCCTCCCACCTCCTTTGCTGGAGGAAGGCAGGCAAAAAAGTAATCGTTCAGCATGTGCTCTAGCTGCTGATTCTTAAATGAAGGTGTGTTAGCTGCCCATTATGGCAGCTTTTGGCCTCCCTTCACTCCCACTGTAGTGAAAAAAGACCGATATCATATAGATATGGTGCAGGAAGCCTGCTCTTAAAGGCTTCTAAATTCTAGGTACCACCAAAGAATTACTGTTATTTGTTATTTGCTGCACTTATCCAAAATGTCTATTTATTTCAGCAGGCATATTTGAAATCAGAAGCAGGATATAGAAAAATTTTAGTACTGTATTTTTCCAAGGAGCATAGAGACAGAACACAAAGTCTGTGATAAAATCTGAGATTAAGAGAAATTCAGCTGTCTGGATCTAAAATTTGACCTACTTTGAAGGTTGTCCCATGTAAGAGTTTAATTTACTGACCAACCAAATGTAGATGTATCGGTGTTCGTGTGCTGCAATAAAATTCTGTAAAGAACATGAAATGTGACAATGATCTTTGAAAAGCTAGGTTAAGAAGTGATATTACAGATTTTAGTAATGCTTTAAATTAAGTGTCTTCAATATGCTTAACCTTGCATTAAACTTAGATTTAATAAGACAGATGTGTATTAAGTACTGAATATACTTAAGGGAGCAATCTTGTGTTGGCAGGGGATGGACTCAATGACCTCCTAATAGTTCTCCTCCATCTCTAATTTCTATGATACTAATTGATTATTAAAACACTTTTATTGAGGATTGATATGTAGCTATTATATAGTTATTAATCTTACAACCCAGCTGATATTTAATTTATACATGATTTTAACACGCAATGTCATTTTAGTTTTTAAAGAGTAACCCTGTAACAGTGCATTCACTGGGGCTCTGAAAAATCTTGCTGGTAAATGAGGTTGGCCATTTTGGAGTTATCTGAAATTTTATGATAAAATCACACTTTGCAGGGGTGTAAGTTTACAGAGCTCTCCACATTAAAAATGAATTTTTTGCCTCAGCTACAGCATTGCTCTGGAAAGACAAAGAAGCTTGTCATGAAAAAAGGTGCATTTATTTGTTTTAAATACTATGTGGTGTTAGTACTGTGTAATCTCAAAGAGCAGCTAAATTTTGAATATTTTAAAGGTAATCTGTCTACCTCAATTTTGGAATTGCAAAGAAATTTCCCAAAACTATGAAAGTGAAGAAAATGGTGTGGGGGTTTTGAGCACTCAAAATTCATTTCTGTGAACGTTTGGCTAAGCAAAAAGCAGAAGTTTTGCAGAGCTATGTTATTAATTCAGCTTGTATATGCCTAGGGCCATGGCTCATAATGGCATTCCTTTCTTTTTAACAGACTGTCAGGATTTTCAAAGGACATCCAGAAAGCCGTAAGTGCCTATTTGTTGGATGTATTTCTCATACCCTAAAGGCTTTCTTTGATATGGACTGATCTTTTACATTTATGGATGGAAGTTGCATTAGAAAATGGCCTTTGTGAAAACCTGTAATATCTCAAGAGTTGCAACATCTGATTTTTGGCTAAGGAAGTATGAAGAGTGTCAGAACTCTGAATTCTTTTTAAAACAGGATTTTCAAATAATTAGCAGTAAGCAAAAATATGAATAAATGCAAAACCTAATGCAAATACATACTAATGCTTGAAAGTTTCTAGTTACTTTAAATGATATGAGAAGCAGGGAGGGAATACTGCTTATTTTGCTTGTAGGATTTTGAGGGGTTTGTGCCTACCTTGTGATAAATATTTACATTCAACGTATGTCTTTTGATGTCAAAATTGTCACGACCAAGTTTTGTTTTTCAAGCAGAAGACTGGAATGCAGATGGAAAGGACCCTAATGTCTGGGACACATTCACCCATCAGGGAGGAGATCGAGTTTTCAAGAACCAGACTGGTGATGTAGCTTGTGGCAGCTACACTCTGTGGGAGGAAGATTTGAAATGTATCAAACAGCTTGGATTGACTCATTATCGCTTTTCTCTTTCCTGGTCACGTCTGTTACCTGATGGGACGACAGGTTTCATCAACCAGAAAGGCAATTGTTTCTTAAAAATAGAAGGTTGCAGCTTTAATTCAAGGTTATTGCTGCAGTCTGGCATAATTAATCCAGTATGTTATTCTGCAGTGTAGCTTTGAAATTGCAACTTTTTTCAGAGTAATTATGGGATGATTTTTTATAGGTTTGCAACAACTTACTAATTAATATTCTAGATCCCCTTGGATAGCACAATCTTTTGGGATAGGATTAGTATTATGTTTCCTATGTATCTTTTTGCTTACTCCAGTTTTTTTAGTTGTAACTCTAAATCATTTTGCTTCATCAGAATGTTTATACTTACAGGGATCCTAGCCATGAGGATATTTTTGGATGGCTTACAGTAGACAAGTATCTTATTTGGCAACTGCATTTAGATAGTTTATCAGTATACTCTGATGTACTGAACTTCACATCGACTGTTTTGCACTAAGAAGGACATACTTTTCCCAGATACTGTCTTTAGCAAATTAGAAAGGATTCTTCAGACTCAGCTAGGAACTGTGCTTAGTTCTGTGACAAACACAAGACAGTCCCTGCTCTGAAGAGAAGAGTTTTCACGGTCTCAGCAGACAGTGTAAAAGTGAAAAGGGGTACAGCACATAAACAAGCTGGTCAGATTGCTAGAAGTCACGTATAAAATTTGTTACGCTTCTGATTTGTTTATTTTAAGTCCATTGGTATGGACTGGGGGAGAGATTAAGGTCACTCACTAGGCAAAGATAGGAAATGGCACCTTCGCCTGCAGAAGGTAGGGAATGGGAGAAAGAAGAAATAAAGAGAATTGTGAAGAATAAAAGCAACTGAAGCTGAACCAGAAAGGATGGGAGAATCAAAGTAGTTGGCTGAGGTCTCTTGTATGCTGGCAGGAAAATGTTCCAAGGAGAAAAAAGCAAAGTAGATTTGGATGAACTTCTGAATCTCAGCTCTGCCTCCTACTCTTCTGAATCTCAGTTCTACCAAGAAGATATATATCTTTGTACTTCTGGGGCAGTGTTTGCCTTGGCAATTCTTTTCTTCCCCTGGTTTGAAGATTGCAAAGATGGAAGGCTACGAAGCGAAAGCATTTCTTAGAAAATGCTCTTCAGGTTATCCTTATCTGTACTAGGAAGATACCAGCAGAAGCAATATTTTTCTGCAGAATTTTGGTCATGTAGAGTTTGGCTGTTCAATAGGCAGCAGCCTGTCCTCTGCATCCTGCAGATTACGGTTTTCATCAGAGAGTGGAGGAGCCTTTGTTTCAAGAATTCAGAAAGGGGGGCTGGTGAATCTACTGTAAACAGACCAACCAGCCATTTTCCCCTGCAGAGCATGACTGCAAAAACCGTGCCAGCATCCCAGAGAGGCTTCAATGGGAGCCTTTCCTTTGCCACCAAAATTTACAATATGTGGCCCACTTTCACTGGCACAACTTGCATTTCCCTAGGAATGCTTTTTGTGGTCTGTTGAATTTAAATTTGGCTGAGTCCTTGTGGTTTCTTTCCTGTACTGATATTCCTTCAGCTGGGACTGCAGGCACTGTACAACCCCACAGAGCTGCCTACTGAATGGGCTTTGTTATATAGACGTCAGAGTAGGAGATAGCAAGCATTCTGAATGTACTTGGTAAGGAAAGCTAACATTTTGACAAAACTCAGCTGTAATTTCAGAAAATGTTCACTTGATCTCCAGTATAAGCAGTTGCCTGATTAATATTATGAACTTTACATTTAACGAAAGGGCATTGGAGGAACTCCAAGTAGGCCAGCTTTCATTAGGCAGGAGTTCACTTCTCTTGTGCAGTGATCTGTTGAAGCAATTGTAGCTGCATAGCATGGAAAGGCCATCATCTTCTATATAAACATTTTTACAAAGAGCATGTGAAGAATTAGAAAGCTTAGAGCAATGTCCTTTCAAATAAAATCATTCACACCAACTGATTCACTACCAATTTCACACCTAAGATGTAGGACATTTGAAAACCTTTAAAACCATTCTGTTTCTGACTCAGTGGGGGTAGGGTCTTTTAAAGCAGCGATGTTGTAGGTGTATTGTTCCTAAGATGTGTCAGGTTTTAGGTTAAAACTTACACCAAGTTTGTTTTTAAAGTATTTTCGTACAGTTATTTTTACCCTAGAAGGTGCCCTGAGCAGAACAAGTTAGCTGTTTAAACACTAGGTGTCAGTGTGGAGGGAGACAGAAGTAGTAGTCAGGGGAGTATTGAGTCTGGGAGAGTTTGGTGTTATGCCTCACTTCAGCATGAAGAGAGGGCATCAGGAAGGGGAGAGAAGATGACAGAAAGGAGAAAAGAACAGTCCTTCACCTTCCAGTGAGAAAATGCTCCTTAATGTCTCTAATCCCCAGATTTTGGGGTGTCTCCACAAAAGCCTTATATACACAGTTTCTTGGAAGAACGTTTTCTTCTGTATTTCTGCTTCTAGCTGACCCACAGACACAGCCATAGAACTAAATCAGGCTACTCTGGAAGGTATGAGACAATCTGGAAACTTGACTTGACATTTACATTTTTCAGGTATGCAGTTCTATTTCTCTTCATTTCCTAACACAAAGCATAAATCTTTTCCAGTATTGGTGTTTAATTGAGATGTAAAAAATGAATGATAGCTGGTTGCACTTAAATGTTATAAAGTGTACTAAGTAATTTATGATCTGAAAATTAGAATGAGAAATGCTAGTGTCTTCTAGGCAAGCATTACTCTCAATATGGTAGAACCGGATCCTGTACCAGCAAAGGATTTCTTTTTTCCCAGTTTAAGCTTAGATTAAGCTTGTAGTCCCACCAGCAAACAGTTAACGCACACCCAGTCCCACTGAAGTCAATAAAAGTAACAGTAACAAACTGTATTTGCTCCTAATTGCTCTTGCAAATTACAAGAATTTGCCTTTCAAAATTTAGAATTCTCGTGTATTCCTTCCTCTTTTATGTGGGCGCATTCTCAGGCACAGGCACGTATCTCCTCAGAATTTAATGTGTTTTTCTGGTGCTGCATTTGGAAGGAAAAGGAAACTACCTGTGAGATTTATTGTGAATTACTTTGTAAACAAACTTATTGAGTCTTGCTGTGCTAAAGGATGTGTATGCACCTGTTTGTTTAGGAGAAGGCACTGTCTAAATCTGGGGTTCATAATTGATTGCTGCAGTAAATGTTGTCTTAAAAGAGCCATTTGATGGAAATCCTTATGATCAGTCATCTGAAGTTAGGATAATTTGAAGTCTAATGCTGTCCTTTTAAGAAGGTGGCAGTATGGGGTTCTGTGTTGGCATTTTTAAATATCAATACAGAGTAAGCTGAACCTGAAAATACAGGGGAATACATAGTACAATATAGTACAGACATATTTACTAATGAACAAGTTTCCTGCTTTGGATTAAACAAAATCTCTGGTTCAGAAACTGTTAAGAGTAATAATCTAAACCATATGTAACGTCCTAAGCATACATTTTGTTAACCCTTGCAATTTAGTGTTGTTCCTCCTCCTTTCTGCTGTGTTTTCAACTTCTTTAGACCTTCCTCAGTTCTGGGTTTCAATACAGCAAGGCCTTGGGATAAACATTTCATAAGCACCTATGTCTTATTAGGATATGTGGTAGTCTAAGATCCACAAAATTTTTATGAATTTTAGGTTTCTAAGGTTCTTAAATACTTTGGTATATTTAGCCCAAGTCTCTGAAGCAAAGGCTGACTGATTTCTACATTCCACCAGCATGATGGAGACCTATTCCTGGCTGGAGCCTCTTAGCTTAACAAATAATAATTCAAGGCCACTCTTGGCCTTTTCCAATTACCTCACTAAACCAGACAGTTCAAGTAAAAGAGCAAGATAACTGATACTCTTTGAACCAGAGCTTATGATGTGTTTTGCAATATCTAGTGTTTTCAGGAGGCTTAAAAGCAATGTAGTTGTGTTTGGATGTAAGCAAAATTAAAAGAGCCTGTACGAGAGCTTAAGGTATCCTGATATTTAAACTTACAGTGACCTCTCAGCAGCATAAAAATAGTCCCTTAAGAAACATATTCATGTCAACCACTGCTAAATACGAACAGAAGGTGAATTCCTTTTAAGCCTGTAGAACTGCATCCCCAGTACTGCCCTGCTTTAACAACACATCCAGGAAATTAAAGTTGATCTCTGTCTTATCAAGGGGGGACAAGAAAGGTTGGAAGTCATGAGCTTTTAGAGAGGTGAGCTAATTCCTGCTTGCAGTTAGAGGGACTGAGCAGTCTGCAGCAGTGGCAGCATAAAAGGAAGAGAGTTGGTTTCTTGCATAAACTATTGCCAAGCCATTCAAGTTGGTGGCTAAAGAGACCAGTGCCCTAAACTCCATCTAAAATCTAGTAGACCCCAATGAAAAGCCTTAAATGTCATATAGATCTAATGAGGGAACCATTGAATTCACACCATTGCAAAATATTGAATGCATTGACAGTGTCTTCTTTGTCTTGATGCTGGCACAGACAGTGATGGAGAATGGAACGGTCTAGAGGAAACAGCTCACCCAGCTAACCAAGTTCAAATCATAAAAGATCAGCTTAGTTACCTTGCTAAGTGTGGCACTAAACTTTTTAAAAGACAGAGTTCTCAAGGAGAGAAATGCTTTCATTAGAATGAATCTACCTGTCAGGCTCTCGAGTGTCAGGATTTTTCCAACACGCTTGTGCCTTGTACATGAAGCCAGGCTGCCATTCAGGCATTTAAATGAAAGGATTATATTTTCATGTGACCAGCACCCATCAGAATTATGTTTCTCCTGGGGAGTTGCTGTCCACTGATCTATTTTGAAAATTTGCATCCTCATTTCGTTTTATGTGCCTGGTTGGAAGATTTTGTGTGCTGAGCATTTTTGCCAACTCTGGGGTCTTGTAACAGTAGTCAGCATGCAGTTGAGAGGAAATATTTGCATCTCATAACAGAGAAAATGTGCAGTTAGGTTTCCTCATGTGTTAAAATGTAAAAAAGTTATTAAGTTAACCCTTTTTTGTTTCTTTTAGTATTTTCAGGAGTCAATTATTACAGCAAAATCAGTAGTAACCCGGGAAATAGCATCCTGCTCTGTATCACTTTGGCTTACCTCAGTCCTTAGAAGATGAAGGTGGCTGGAGATCTGAAAAGATCATCAAGACCTTTGATATTCATGCAAGGTATTGCTTCAGAACATTTGGAGACTGAGTGATGACTATTAATGAGCCTTATGTTGTTGCTATAGGTGGTTGTGAAAAAGCTGTAGCCCCAGCATTGGTACCAGAGCTTACAAGGCAGCTTATAATGTGATAAAAGCTCATGCTAAAGCCTGACACAGTTGCGGTAAGGTATTTGAAGAAAACAACATGGACTTGTGCCTATAGCTCTTAACTCAGATTGGTAGAACCTCTGTGAATTCCGTAGCAGATCAAAAAGCAACTAAAGGGTACCTGTCCTTTACCTTAGATGGGTTTGTCAGGACCATATTTACTGCTGGTGAATATCCAGCCATCATGAAGTCCCGGATTTCTGCAATGCATTCAAAGCAAGGTTACTTATCGTCAAGGCTTCTGGAAATCACTAAAGAGGAAAAAATGATGATCATGGGTACTGCTGACTTCTTTGCTCTGAACTGTTAAACTTAAGACCAAGAAAATGCAGACTAAGTGTTTCAATGGACTGTGAAGCTGAGCAAATAATGGATCCTTCTTGGCCTGTTGCAACTGGGAGTTTATGACTGGCTGTAGTACCATGGAGTTTGCAGTGACTTCTGTGTTATATCAAGGAATGACCTGAGGGTCACAAGACAATTTTACCACTATTAGCTGGCCAATGAGGGGATCTGAGAATCCAATGAGTAATACTGGTGATTTGGGTTTTTTTGAGGAGCCCATCTGGATGGCATAAGACACTGTACAAGATATAAATAAACAAGTCACCTTGGGATTCTTAATTTGATTTTTGCATGCTATAAAGAGTAGAAGCCTTAGTGTTTTCCTGTTGCCTTTGTACTTGATAGCTATTTTACAGTTTGAAATGACACACCAGTGTTATATCATCTTTTGAACTCCAGAAATGATCTTTCTGATGCCAGCAGTAAGGCTTTCCTGGCATGCATCTACTCCTGGCAATGGGACGTGTGGTAACTGCCAGTACCAAGGGGTTAAGGAGCAGTGACAATAAGCAGATGCTAATGCTGGAAAGATATTTTAGTCTTCTCATTAAAATAAGTCATTTCACTGTCTTCATGGATATTTGCACAGTTTTGCTTTTCCATTGTTAGTCATAAAAGGTCAGCTCATGGAAAATTAAGTTAATAGGGTCAGTGCAATTTGATGAAAACTAGTTTTAGTTTGTAGCTCAGAAAAGATAGAGGGTAATGCATCTGATTTTATGGGCTTTCTTACATCTGTTCTGAATAAAACTTCTGCTCTCTTGTTCTAGGATACATATAATAACCCTATAATTTACATCACTGAGAATGGGTTTTCCCAAAGTGACCCTGCTCTACTTGATGACAGTCAACGATGGGAGTATTTCAGGCTGATTTTACAGGAAATTTTAAAAGGTACCATTTAAAATGATGAAAGATCAATTGTGCAAACTTAATATAATTTTACTTTGTGCTTATTTGCATTCAGCAATGACCAGTGATTCTTGAAGCTAAAACTCATGTAAATCAGAGTAAAGTGATGGGATTAGACAAAAAAAATGTTTAGCTGAAAGGAAAGCAAGTAGTTTTAATCCCACTCTCCCATCTTGGGGTGGAAACAGATGAAAAGGTTCTGCATAAATGCATTATTTCTAAACTCAGTTTTGTAGGGCCATAGTTCTTTGCTGAGCAAAGCAACCACATTGATCTTCAAAAGTGCTTATCATTCATACTTCTCATTGTGAAGGATGTGAAGTTGAGTGCACCTGAAAACCTGACCATTGCATCTCATAATATCCTTACAGAATACAACCTCCCATAAACAATGAGATCTGTGTAATAATTCATTCCTGTACCGGGCCATTAAGTCATTATAGCTCAGCTTCTGCCTTTAAATCAGGATGGCCCAAAGTGTTCAGCACTGGTAAAGCTCTTTTTTTTGAAACATGCTTTACCATTAGTTTTGATAGGAACAAAGTTGGTCCAATTTCCAATATTCTGGAAATTCCTTCCTTATCTTCCTTCTGTTGGTAGTATTCTCTGAGGTAATTTACAGGGAGTAGATCTTCTCACTATGTATCAAGTGAACTGTATTTTAAAATGCCGGTTCATTTAAATAACAGCTACTCTCCCTGTTATATTTGTCCAAAGTGATCACAATCATGAATGTCATATCATAGTTCAATGGTTTTTTGTAGCCATTTTTCCATCTTCATGCTTCTTTTTTACTTTTGCTGTTTATATTCTTTATTTTATCCTTACTTTCATTACAATGTTCATTTAAAAGCTACCTTTCTATCTTCTTCCTTTCCATTTGAAGTTGCAGTTTAGACTTGTCATCCATGCCAATTAACTTTTTTTCTTCAACTAAGTAGAAGATGCAGAGGACCATTTTCTGGCACTGAAACCAACTGGTAGGGCCTGCCTTTCTCTGAAGCCGGCAGACCGTCTTCTAGCTGCCTTTGGAGTGCACTTCCTGGGCCGTGCCATATCTGGTCCCAAGCCATGTCTGGAGAGTAATAGTTGACATTGGACAGCAGTTTTGGCAAGGAGTTTTGTTTACTTACAAGGTTGTAGACAGGATATCTGGAATTGACTTTCTCTGAAGATGTAAAGAAATGAATAAACATTAGCTTCTCACTGTTTGATGAAATGGGATTCATTTACCAAATCTAGTTGTCTTACAGTGTACAATGGCTTATGCTGAAGTAAATATTTAGGGTAGGTCTGATGAATCACACCTTAGTGCATTCATTGACACAGTTCTCTTCATGCATAATAAGGAAATTAAGTGGACTAGCTCTGAGGTAGATGCTTATATGGGAGACATCAGAGTTGGGTAAAATGAACCTTTTGCCATTTGTTCAGTCCAACAAAGCTTTTAAACATCTATGTGGTCTGACTGTAATCAGTGCAACCTTACACAGGTTTAGTTATAGGTGCAGTTTGATGTTAAGTTGCATTGATGTTTATCATTTTATCCAGTAAAAAGCATGGTGGAACACTGGTCGATACAGGTCCCTGTATGCAAAGATAATATAAATATTAAATCCATCAGCTGTAACGCACTGTATGAAGAAATGCCAGTACCATTATCTCCAGGTAACTTCTCTCCTGCTACTCTGAGTAAACAGTTTGTTAAGGCCACTCTGTATGTACTGACCCACAAATGAGCAACCCATTTCAAGTTTTCAGCTCAGATATCCTCCAAAGCAGGATATTTGAAGATGTTCACTTTTTTCAATGCTTAAATGCTTAACCATTTATTAAGTGCTATGTGAAGCAGAACAGTATAATTGCTCTGCATACAGTGTCCACTCTACAATAATTCCTTATCTTTTGAGCTAACTTTTGAAATCATTAGTACAGGCTCATTCATGCAATGAGCTCTGGGTCATGACAGGGACCTGTGTACATTCTGCTGTGGGATTTGGGCATGCCTACTTACTTTTTTGTTTAACCAAGAAATAAATGTGCTTGACTGCAAAGGAGAGTGTATCTATAGCCCATTACTGCACTTGTTAATAGAAATATTTTAATATGTTGTAATTGGATTGATAGTATCCTCATTTTATCTTTTTGCATTAAAAATCATCCTAGCTTTTAGAATATGCTTGCACTAATTATGTTAATTTTGTTAGCCAAAATTTTCAAAATAATGAGTTTCCCTTTTCAAGACCTCCTGTTTTAGAAAGAGCTGTGCTTTAGTACTCTGAAAATCAGATACCTTAATGACTCTCAAGCTACGTAGCAAGAATGCTGGTGTCCAAAATTCCTAAAATTTATACTATCATCGGGACTATTTAAATTACAAGGTTTTGGAGGGCAGGAGCAGTCCTGAGTTGGTACAGCAACCTTCACCCACTAAGACTGTGATCACGCAGTATGGATAAGTAATAAAACCACTATATGTTACCCCTATGCTTTATTTTTAGAAAAAGATTTTGATGCTGTCAGAGAAAATTGAGATTTTTATTTTTTGGGCAGTGTTAGTTAATAAGACCAGAAAGAGCAATGTAAATATGAACTAGGAAATAGAGAGTGAACAGCATGCAGCTACTATAAATATATCACATTATAGCTATTATAGATGGAAAATAGTTTTTAAATGGGTACAACTGCTGCCATGTTGCTTCTGCACTATATGAATAGATAAAAGCATCAATATTTTAATAAATGTGGATATACATATTTAGCATCTCTACAGAGCCATAAGCATGCATGGTGCTTTACAGATAAATGAAAATGATGTCTTCTTACCCCAAGGAAGTGAAAATCTAATTTAGATACAATGCATGAAGAGGCGACGAACAGAAAGCTGGATGAGACGTAAAAAGAGAACATGGATCAGAGTAGTGAAATACTTTTTACTACGGTTGCTTTTCCGTAATTTTATGTAATGTATGTTAAGGATGACACCTAGACCAAAGATCAAGGCTGCCAATAACAAGGTAATTGAAACCACTTAGTTTTAAAAAGTAGAACTTTCTAAAAGAGACAATAGAGTTTCATAAAGTCTATGGAGGAGAGCAGTGCAAATAATGGGTAAACTCTTGCCAGAGGCAGCTGATGGAGAAGAGCAATGAAGTTATTCCGTAATCTGGCTGGTAGAAGATTATTAATAATGCTGATGGGGAGGAAAGAATGAATTAAATGAATTTTAGGTTGCAGAGGGCTGCAAGATGTAGGCACTGGAAAGAGAGTTGAAGTTAGTACAAACAGAAAATAGGGTTGAGGATGATGTGATGTGATAGGGGCAGAGGCAAGTAAGAGGGAGATGAGCAAGAATAAATGTGAACAAGCAGGACTAGATTTGGGAGTAAATAGAAAACATATGAACATTGAATTTGGAGTCAGCTAGAAGGTCAACAGTAAAAAATGCAGGGCAAACAGAAGAAATTATTGTGAGGAGAAAGGGATGGATAAAGCTTAAGATCAGGTGGTGTTAATTTTCTCCTTAAATATGCTTGAATGAAGCAGAAGAGAAAATGAGATACAGAGAATGCTGACTGCAATGGGAAGTGCAGAGCAGAACTAAAACTGACAGTAAACAAGGGCTGCAGTTAAGAGGATTTTAAAAAAATGCACCTTAAGTTAAATGCAGTCCGTTCTGGACAGCTTTTTTTGTCCTTTTTTTTCCCTCAGACTTCTAAGAGTTGTTGTAAAACCTTTTATATATTGTCATCACTGTACACTTTGACCTTGCTCTTATGAACTAACCATTTAGTCTGTGTTGTAGATACGTACAAGCCTGCTTTTGCTGCATTCCCATGCACATAAAACAGTGAGGTTATAATGCAATTCTGTAGTCCATGAAAATATGATTTATTGTTAAATTAAATATGGATGTCATAATGTGAGCCCCTCGGGTCAACTATAAGCTTGAATGTTATTGAAAGAGCTGCAGCAGCAGCTCTGTTTCTTCATTGCCGCTGACAAAAATGCCTCTACAAATAGAATACAACAATGCAGACATATTAAAGAGTCTCTGAGATGTGCTGTCCCTGGCATAACATTGCCATGTGACATTTTCAAGAACTATAAATACATTGACTGCATTATAGTGTAAAAGTTAAGAAGCTTTGCAGTAGTCACTGCAGAAGTGTTAAAATCAAGATGAATTTGTTGCGAATACTATGAGAGATTCAAAGCTTTAAAAAAAACCCAACCCAACCAACAAAAAAACCTAGAAACCCCTAAAATCATGAAGATACAGCTAGCATAGAACAATGTCTTTATCGGATTTTTGATATAGTTTTAAAAGGTCCAAAATACATAAGTATGATTCCATAAAGTTCCAGTTAAATGTCAGTTTTATAACTTCACATTATGACAAGAACAGCCCCACATAATTTCTTAGGAAAGATGTCTGAGACCACCTTTCAATCGCTTTGTAGCAGTATTTTCTCGTTACTGAAAGTTCGTACCTCATTTTTTTTACATTAATCCTTTAATCTGAATGTTTTAATCTGCAAAAGTGACCACTTTTTTTTTTTTTCAACTCTTAACCAGCAGTATTCCAATGCAAAATTATGAAAGAACATTTTCTTTCTCCAAAATGCTCTGTAATCTGCCTTCAAAAGTATCTTCAGTGAAGGTAACAAAACACAGTTGTGTGCTTGTGTTGGGAAAATTTCTACGGGAACCAGGGTGATAGGAGCCTGGTCAGTACGCCAACAGAAGATGATCATGTCACTGAAACAAAGATATGTGAGTGGATTTCTTGCTTGCCAGTGTCTTGATTTTGATTGAAAAGATTAAATTAAAAGCAATGGCTGCTAGGTGTCTATGGGCCGATCAGATGGTCCCTGGGGAAAGGGCTGCAGAAGACACGGGAGCTTTATGTGCAGTGTTCGAAAGAGGGTAGCTAGACTGAGTGGTGCAGCAGTTTGTTCAAGTTGTTGGGAATCTGGATGTACCCAGTATTTCACATCCTCACGCAGTACCTGGGATGTGCTTTGATTCAAAAGTAACTAGACCCCAGCCCCCAGTGAACTGTTAGTTTTCAAAAGCGTTAGCGACTGCAGCACAAGAATAGTTCCTGCTCTGTAGAGAAGAGGTACTGTGGGGGAGTTTTTATGACTACTAGGTACCCCAGAGAGGATAACCTAAATATTTAGGCACTGTGGATGTTGGACTGTTGCTGGATAGCTACTAGAACCCCTTTGGGGTATTACTTTTGTACTTTTGACAGAGGATTTGCTTTGCTTAGATAGAAGTACTACGGCATTGTTAAAGCAAATTTCAGGAGTCTTCAGCTTTGCTGCTGGTTGCCTCAGTTGTGCAAGCAAAGATTGGGGATCTCAACAACTAACCAGTCTCTAATCTCCAAATCATACCTATGTGGCCAGACAGCTAGAGGCAACTATTACTCATCTGCACGTTAAAGATTTCCCTCAGCAATGATTTGTACATATACAACATAATCCCCACATCAGAAGTAGCTACTGTAGTTTTTTGATTCTGTTTTTTTATTGTCCAAGTTGAAAGATAATGGCAACTCCACTGAAAAAAAACCTCACAAATAAAAAGGAGGGATTTGGGCCTTTATGATGAATAAACAGACTTTTATGAAAATTGTGAGTTTAAATTAGTCAGATGTGGATTGCACGTAACATCACTGGGTTTGATATCAGTTCTAAGCCACATGCTTCATTTGGAGTTACCTTTCGGGAGAAAATGTACTGAATCCACAGAGGCACATCATAAAGAAATACTGTGCTAGTGTTGTGTCTTTGAGACAGTTTTTAATTTAAATCTCCCCTTTTTCAAGATAATTCAGTTTTAAATAACTCAGGCCCATTATGTGCATTCTAAGTGCCTTTCCTAGGATTATATACAGGATTGCTCATAACCGAAACTAAGTTAATATATCATACAGTTTGGCTAAGCTTTTCCACATGGGCATACATCTTTCCTGGAGTTGAGAGACAAGTCCAGTTTATTGGAATAAACATCTTTGTTTAGATACCTATCACTTCTTAGTCACAGATTTCTATTCTAGAAAATGAGATTTTGCATTTTTATACATACAACAGGAAACATATTTCTTCTTAGGGCAGAGCTTGTTACCAAAAATATTATGAAAATTTGTTCAAAAGGTATTAGAAAATTATTGAGAAAGCTATTAAATGTAGTAGTGCTGGTACAACTTTCATCTCAGGATGTTCGTAAGTGATGATTCCTGAGTATTTTCCATGGGATATATTCATGCCCTGCTTCTCATCTTTCTGTCTAAATAACTGCTGTTGACCATTTAAGTAGATGGATCTATGACATGACCGTCCTTATGTTCATTTGACAATTACTGAAAAATGGATCTTTTCCAAGACACATTTTTAGCAGTGCAAATAGGAGAATGAATGAGAAGAGAACCTTAGTTAAGGTCTACTATATTAAAAAAATAATAATAAAAAAAAAATCTGTGTTTTGAAGTGCTTGGATAGCTAATATATTGCATCCAGCTTCCAAACTAGTTATTTTTCATGATGTTTCTGGGGTAATAATAGCTGATCATTTGATTTCATGGGAGTTATTGTCATTCTAAAGGGCTGAAAACGATGTAAATGCAGCTGTACAGGGAATATTACAATGTCAAATGAAGCAGTGTCATTGCAGTTCTACGTATATGCTGCTACAATGTCAAAATAAAAGGAAAGAAACCATATTGATCAATAGAGCAGAGTATCAGAAATGATTGGATAAAATGCAAACAATGCATTATCTGTTATAAAGTCTTCTTAAATGAAAATGCAACTTTCAGGCTATAACAGTGCATTGAATTTGAACTCACATATGTCTGGGTGTTTAAAGCCACTGCAATTTTTACTAAGCAAGTATATGTTCCTTCAATGCATTAACACATACATTCAATATGACCTACTTTATAATTGCTGTGGGAGTTTGCCTTTGCATTTTTTTGATAGCTCTCTGTTCAGATTCTCAACCATAACATTGCGTTAGTTTATTTGCATTGAATCAATTTTGCTAAGGGATCTCCCATTTTTATATAAAGAAATACTTAGCTTCATTACACAGGGAGTGAGGTGTCTCGTTCTCAATTTTAAACTAGGGAAATTGAGGTAGCACAAGTTCAGTGTAATTTAGCTAAGGTCAAAAAGCAGATGGGGTAATAATAGGAATAGTACCTGGATTTTTCTGCTCTCCTGTTCTGACTCTGTATGTGCAATGTCACATTTCTGCTGCTAACAAACACATTTTGAAATAAACATTCATATCAGAGAATATGAATGGAATATGAATGGAATATGAAGCTATACATGAATGCATGGTATACATAGTAGCTGGAAATTAAATACAAAATGTTACTATTTCAAATATATTAAAGACACTTATCCTTAGTGAGGCAAGTCTGATGTTTGAACAGAAGATTTTTGAGGAGTTAATAATTCTATTACATGGTGGAATAGTTTGTGCAGAAAAAAAGGTGGACGATTGTATTTCTGGGAAGTGAAAAATCAAACCATCAAATGGTAAAATAAGTACAAGGCATTATTCCTCTATAAGAATGCTGCATCTATCTGGATACAACACAATTTAGAATACATACATTGGAAAAAAACCATTGCTTTTACTTCTTCATGCTAGAGTAAAAAAAGACCAGATACCTGAAGTTTTCTAAACTTCCCTAACAATTTATCTTCTGAAAGAAGTAAATGTAAGAAAATGCGGTTCTCAAAAGGAGAATTAATGTTATCATGTTCATGAATGCTTGAAAAGAATTTACTTTTGCATTTAATTTTCTTACAATAATGTAACAGTTAAATGTATTTTCCTTGTTATTCCCTGAGAGAAGGAACCCTCTATTGGTGTCACTGTTTTATTTTGGAAACTTAGCACCTGGAAGGAAAGACCTGCCTAATATTTATACCAATTTTGTGTGCTACTGTCAAATTGTGCATCCTGGCACATTTACACAGTGTAAAAGTGACTTGGGAGCATCAGAATATAGGGCTTTTTTAACCGTCTTGCATGGGCGATAAAATCTGGAGTGAATTGGACTTATATGACAAGTATTTGCTGCTGTTGAGCTCAAGGGGTTAATTGCCAATTAAAGGAAAGAAGAAAAAGCCCCTGCAATGGCTGTTTGCAAAACAAGGGAAGAATGTCTGGAAAATTTCCTTCTCCTGCATCCCACACCATATCTTCTCTGTGTTTCAGTTATCAAGAAGCCTTTGAGATACTTCCATGTGAGCCTTCCTTTGTTTGTATCCCCTTGGTAACACCAATGGGTTAGGCATAGCAAAGACTTTTGAATTCCTGTCTCCTCAGCTAAAGTGTAATTTTTGCTGTTGATGTTCTTTGTGTTGTCTAATTTATTGGAATTCAGGCAACGTTGGTATGGAATGGTAAAGTTTATATGGATATTAGCAGGGGCTATGGGAGCTTTAGTAAAGGGCTTAAGCAACAAAGAAAAGCTTCGATTTTTCAGAAAGGATCAACTGTAGTCCATATGTGCCTTAGGTATTTGAATGTTTCTAAAAAAAAAAGTCAGATGGTCAAAACCTAACAACAGTACTTCACACTGTCCTTTCTTGGAAGTGTAAAAAACTATATGAAGCAGAAGTTTACAAAGAGTGTTCAAAATCACATGTTTTTAAATACTGTGTGTCCTTTATAATGAATTCTTATTGATTACTTGGATGATTAAAAAAAAAGGCAAAACAATGCTCATGCTACTGTGAATACAGGGTCAGCACTTACTTACAGTGAAGAGCTCATGCAGTATATTTTCTGCTTGGGCTAATACCTTCACAGTAGTAAGTAGCCTCCTGCTGTAACAACTGAAGCTGCCATGCACTTTTCAAGTTTATTCCTCAGTCACCGTGCATTGTAGAAATCCAATCTAAAGATCATAAAGGAATGAATAAGCATGGCGTAATGCAGAGCCAGAGACAAATGCTTTAGTCCTTGCAGAAGGGGGGAAGAGAGTGCTTTTAGCTTCCACAGCTTCTGAAAGTCATTCGAAAGCTGTCTTGGACTTGCATGCCTTTTATATCTGCAACTCAGACTGTCGCCTCTGATCTCAGCAACCAGCTTTATGCTTGTCTGGCAGTCTTTTTCTCATGAGCTGCCCCAGCAGTTATGATCAGCTGGGTGCATAAGTAAACAGTTCCGAGGTTCTGCATCCTGCCCTTTACTTAATATCTTTATAAGCTTCTAAAAAAGGATCTTTCACTAAGAAATACAATTTGCAGAGCCAGAGTGGGGCAAAATCATCAGTGTCCTCTCTCAGGTGTTGGCTCTGCAGGGTGGGCATTGGCTTGAATACTGGACTTGCATCCTGAGACTTCAGTAATTCCATGTTTTTTCAATATAGGTTACAACATCAGTTAGGGTCATGAAATCCCCTTTCCATTTGTATTCTTTTGACTGTTGTGGATTTTTTCTTTTCTTATTTGACTATCACGACATTTCTCTTCTTTTTTATTCCCTGCATGCCTTACCCCCGTTAGTCCTGTGTTTTCCAGCAGGCAGATGCAGATTCTCCTCATCCATGTGTAATCCCAATGAAATTTTCATTTTCCATATTTTATAGTCTGCTGCTATTCACCTTTCTAAACACAGGCAATAGGAGTCCAAGGGAGAAGAATTCACTAACCTCCTGGGGAAACTAAAAATGATCATAGTCTAGCAAGTCAGTCTTTAAACGTCCTCTGCCCATTCCACCCTCCCCTCTGCTACTCTTTAAGTATTTAAATCTGCCCCCTACCAGTCAGACTTCCTCACCAGATGGTGCCTTCTGACTAGCTCTGCCTTTCTTCAGAGGATGAATAAGTACAGCGAAGAGCATAAGGAACTGGTGAGACAGCTACTGGAATATTTCATCAGTGCTAGTGTCCACTTTTTTAAAAGGACAGTGAAAAATGGGAGAGGGTTCAGGACAGAGCCGCAAAAATGATTTGAGGGCTGGAGAAAACGCCTTACTGTGGGACTCTAAAAGAGCTCAATCTGTCTAGCTTATCAAAGAGAAGATTGAGAGGTGACTTGATTACAGTGTACAGTTACCTTCATGGGGAAAATATACTAGGTACTAAAGGGCTCTTTAGTCTGGTGGAGAAAAGCATAAAAAGAGCCAATGGCTGGACGCCAGACAAATTCAGATGAGGAATCAGAGACATTTTTTAACAGTGGAAGCGATTAAATTTTGGCACAAATTATCAGAAGGACTGGATTCTGCACCTCCTGCCTTCATATCAGTGCTGAGTGTAGTTTGGAAGATATGCCTTAGCCAAACACGAGTTTCAGACACATTCCAGGGAAACTAGTGAAATTTAAGAACCTGTGATTCACTGAGGATAAATCTAGATGATCTTATGATCTCTCGGGTTTTAATTCTATAAATTTAAAAGTGCTGACTACAATAACTGTCCACACATCATGAAAAGCAAGCTGGTGTTAGGTGTACCCTTGGAATATTAGTCACTGCTTTTGTGGAAGTAGATCTATATAAATAATTATTTTATTGGCCTAAAGACAAATCTAAAACAAACAAACAAACAAAGGAATGGATCGGTCCAGAGTATATAATTTTAGTATTTAGAGTATTTTAAATTATTATCATTTTTGAAGTCAGGACAATTTGAAAATACATACCTCATTCTGTAAAGAAAAGTCAAGCTGTTTCTTCGGGGAGATTTTTAATTTGAATATTTATACTTTCCCCACTTTCATCTTTTCATACTGTTTTTTTTCTGGCTGAAAGAATTCTACCCTTCTCGCACCATAATTGCATTTACAGTATGCTTATTTTCAATGAGAAAACCACCCAAGATTTGTCCAGAAAAACAGGGAAACACGTTCCATACTAATGCTCATTGGTTGTTCTCACTTGTTCTCCTCTCAGAATCATTATCATTTATGCAGGCAGTGATAGGTTTTTAAATGATGTAATCATATATAGGTGTGAAATGGTAATGGCTTTATCTTTAAAGACAAAGATTTTTTTAAAAGGTTAATTATATTCCACAAATTGTTTTAAAAGTGGAATGTTAATGTTATTGGAAGACTCAGACTTGGAAAGCAATTCCCCTGTCTAATATATGTCATTTAATCCCAATATGCTTCCTTCTTTTCTTCCCATTATTGCTACTGTTTCCCAGTGCCCTGCTAGATAATGTCTTTCTTTTGTGTTTATTCATACAACTGTCGGTAACCGTGTTTCCTGTCCTCCAGCCATAGACATTACTTAGCCAGGCCATGCATATTTATCTTTTCTCTTGGTCTTAACTCGTAATTCATTTTTTCCCTCTCAATTGCTTTTGTTTTTCTTTCAGCTTCAGTCAATTTCTCACTGTCTCTCCAAACAAATCATACCCAGAACATGAGACCATACTAATAACAAGTGTTACACAGTTGTGATTGCTGATCTGACAGGCAATACATGTTTCAAGTAAACTCCAATGCAATTTCAGCCAAGGAAAAGACAAGGAGCAGTCTCAGGTCTAAGGCTGGGGAAGGGACAGAGGAAAAACATACCAGTCCTATGTGGAAAGCAAAGTTGTATGTAGCATGGCTTAGTGGCTGAAGCAGGAAGACAAAGGTCTCAGGAGTGTGGTCAAGGCAGGTTAGACAGAAAGGAGAGGTAAGGAGAAGGAGAGTGTGGCAGCAATTAACCTCGGCTACATAAAAGTTGTAAACTCTGCTCTAGCCATAATGAAATATTAGGTACAGGAGCTTTATGGGATTTTAGTCCCCTGGATCTCAGGAGATGAATTCTCACCCTTCTGCACGTTGTACTGGTATTATCTCATCTCTTTTCACCACCCATACAGTGGTAGCAGCAGCTATAGTCATCCTCTTTATCTCACCAGCTGCAACTCTGCCTCCTTGTTTTATATGTGTTTGGATAACACTTATCTCTTCACACTGGCAAAAAAGTGCCCCACATCAGTGCAGTCTTTCAGTCTAAACCACCACCTATATTTTGTGTGGGTCAGGGACCTATCCCCCAGAATTTTGTAAGTATTCAAGAAGTAGTTCATCCTAGACAACTAGACAGCAAGGACATACTGAAAATGGGAAGGTAGATTCCCTTTCCTTATACTGAATGTAAGCTGAGTAGGGAAAGCATTGAAGTTAGAGATTAGAGTCCTTAATTGAACAGTCCCTAGTCATAAGAACTTTGCTAACACGGCAGCATGCTGTTACTAGTGCGTGGGGAGTGATGGTTTATTTGTTTCTGTGGTATCAGGTTTTGTTATTATTTTTTTAAAAGACAGCTGTGATCAAAGGCTCAAATGTGTATGTGCCTCTTCACTGGCAGTCAGTTGGAGCCTGTTGCCAGAGCTCATGCCTGTTTTTCATTTACTCTGAGTAAATGTCTGAATAATATAGACAGTATATTCCGTGCATGATCTGTAACTGGAGGTGGCAGTGTTCTGCTACATCCTTTCCATAGTCAGTTTTAGTCATGGAAAAGTCCATATTAATTCTCTCAGTCTTAATCTATTGCTTTTAAATAAGAAAAGCGTGTGCGTGTGCACCTGTTCGAAAGTTGTAACAGAGAAGATTAATATGATATGAAAAATGTCTTTACTTAAACAAAAAGGTTTTCCACAACCTTAGTTTTATTAATTTATAAGCAATGTTTATAAATTACATACAAAATATACTGTAGGATAGCATCAGTTCTGCGTGCAACAAAGGCAAACCGTGTTCTAACACAGGAGACATCCCTCTTTGTCATGGATAGCTGGAAGTATGAATATGCTGCATGGTTGCTATAGTTATGTAAAAGATTTCAGAAAAGAAAGCAAGCTAGACATGGTGAAACCAAACCTTTTGCCCCCTACCAGTAATAACCACAGCCCTGGTCCAGAGGTGACCTTTTTTTCTTTCCAGGGGTAGGAAGTGGTTCACTTTGTGGAGCAGTGAACACTTTGCTAGTCCTGCAGAATTTGACGAACTGCAGGAGATTTTAGAGGAGCAGAGGACTGGCTGGAGATGAGCTGAGGGAGACTCTGCTACAGCATCCTGCTCCCTTGCACTGGTCCCAGCTGCAAAAATGACACTGTATCTGTGTATTGATTTTTTTACCAGCCAAACCACTGTGTGTACCTGAATCTGTAAAACAACAGAATATTGATCTATTAAAGAAAATGATCTATTTAAAGTATCTATTCTCTTTACTAGTCCAGGGTGCAGAGACATCTATTTGCTAGTGTGGCCTGGCATATCTGCACTGCAGCCACCAGTTTGCACCATCTGGGTGTAAATTTAGCCCACGCCTCCTCTTTAAAAATACCTAAATACTGGTTAAATCTTCTACTCTCAGTTTCCAGGTATGCTGAGTGGGTTGCGTGGAGCCATTTAAAACAGAAGAGCTATTAACAGGCAGAGTTGGCTTTTTTTCCTAGCTAGCAATTTGTTTAACAGGTTTCCACTGCAACTCCTAAATGATTTCACTTAAAAGGACACTGTGAATGTTAATTAAAAACATTCATTAGGGTTTTAATAATTCCTTAGAGGCTTTAAACACAAATCTGTTTCTGTACCAAAAATGTTTTTCTTCTTGTCTTCATCCATCTCTTCTGGGGAAGCCAGTGTGTGTTGCCGGACTGTTAACACTGCTTCTCCTCCTCCTGCCCCTACCTTGCTTTAAGAAAGAAAGTGTACGTTTGAGTGGTGATGAGGAAAGATCACACTCAAATTTAAATTGTTTCTTTTACAATGAGAAATTGGAAATAGGATCTGAAACCCAGCTTTTATGTCAGTTCAGACATACTTGATTAGAGTGTGGTTTGTGTAATGTCGGTTAGGTATGTAAGCATGATGTGGTAAGTCTGTCCTTCTGTTACACCAATACAACCTTGAAGTCTCCATTAGGATGGTATCAGTATAGCTGGGACAAGATTTTCTAATTTACCTGAGTGTGTATTGATCATTTTTGTGAGTAGTATTGTTAGGCATGAATTGTGGTCTGAAGATGTCTGAACATGCCACGTAGGTGAAATTCAGGATTCCAGAGTCAGTGGGAGGTTTGCTGTTAACATCAATGTGACCAAAATGTAATTATACATGAATATACACTCCATTTAGTAGGACGTCCTAAGTCCTTTCATCGTTCACCAAAGGGAATGGATATCTTTTGAATCGCCTTAGACGTACAGATTTTGAAATCTTCTTTAGGTATTTTTTGACAGTATTTCCTGATTCTTTCTGCATATTTCCATACAGAGAAACATAATTCAAATATTAAGAGTTCTGTAAAGTGTGACAATCGTGATGCCATATAGCTGTCTTTATGTCATACTTCTGTGCTAGCAACCCAGATTGTCACTTATATTGCTGGAATTTTTATTTCCTTTTTTGGTCTTTCTCTTGTGCTTTTTTAGTTTATGCTGTTGAAATCTAAGCCTCACTCTAATCTCATTCCATTGTTCAAGTCAATTTTTTTCCCTTTGTGTTTCTGTCACATTTGCTAACTCTGTCGAGGTATGAGGCATAGTAATACACATGGTATTAAATTAATGTTCTTTTTTATTCTCTTGATTATTAAACATCTATTGAAATCCATATATATAATTTACCTGTACATTTCATTTGCATCATTGAATGCTTTTCAGTAGTGAGACAGATTCTGCATACTGTAATATGTCAATTCCAGAACTTTTCAGAGATGTGTATTTCATAGTTTTCACTTTGTGGTCTATGAGGAATCTCATTTTTTGAATAAGTATTGATTGCATAGTACAAATGTACAAGTCTTCCTTTTATTCAGAAAAAATGAGCTTGGTTGATGATGAACAAGAGCATTCATGGCAATCCAATAGGAAAAAAATACCTTGACGCCTGCGACTTAGTAACTGTACTCACTGTAGAATTAGGTAAGTGCAAATGTTGATGTGCAATGACTTCTGTAAAATCAGTATGAAAAGCAAGACTCGACATTTTCATTTTATGTATAGGACACTGTCTATGGGTTTCTTGTTCTCACAAATCTGGGTGAAATAATCTGGTATTGCCAGCTGTATTGGTAAGGAATAGCCCATCTCTCCTTAAAAGGAGCCCAAAGGGACAAGAAGAGATTAGCAGTGAACAAACATTTTCATAGCAAATACCATATACTACCATTTTTGTTAGTATACTGAGGGCAGAGTAAGCAAGGGAGATATAACCATCTCTCAGATTAGATAGTTAATGCAGATGAACTCAGGTTGGGCTAGGTCCAATGTTTGTTAATAGTAGCATCTTAAAAAGCCAGGTGCATTTCTAAAGACACTCTAAGGCAGGGAGAGCAGAAGGTGCTTTATACAGAAAAATGACAGTCAGGTTGTCATGGAGGGACACAGTTCAACTTCCCCTATAAATTAGCACTCCATGCTGGTACTCATTGATGGAAATTTCAAGGTGTTTTTTCTTTTACAGTTGTAAGCTCTACTACGGATTCCTGCACAGTCAGAGCTTGAGGTCAGTCTCTTTATCCATGCCTGGACAAAGGGCTGCTACTCATCTCTTCTGAATATTCATGGTCCTGGCTGTCAGTAGCCATGCCTGGAACACTTTCCAGTTAAGACTCTAAGCAGATAAAACTGCAGAGTTGTAATAAACTGGTTCATTACATTACATCCAGGGTTTCCCCCTATTCTTTCTCTTATTAATATGCCAAGTAGTTCATCGATAATGTTTGCTTTGATACTTACAAATCTGCTTGTCCTGCAGACATTAGGTGCTATAAAGTTGTCATTCTCAGAACAACAATTTGAAAACGTTGTTCTCAGGAAATTTTCACTATTTCTCATTACCCCTCTTGACTGATCTTCAGTGTTTAACTTTGCAGTGCAGCTTGTAATATGAAAGCAAAACCAGAGGAAAGTGGAAAATACACAGCAGTACCACTGTTTAAAATCTCTGAGCAGTCACCGGTAGACTTTCAGTATTTCACACCTGCAAAGCAGGTCAGCTGGTTGCTGAATGAACTGCTAGGATGATGATTCAAATCCGACTCAATGTGCTTAAAATGACCTAACATTTACTCAGCATCACCAATTACAAAACTCCCTCTTACATGACTAGATGCCCTTGTTGTTTGTCAGATAAGTCATTTATTCAACTGTTTCCATTCCTGTGCAGCTATGTACTTGCATAAGAGAGGATTAAAAAGTTTTCTCTGCCTATCTTATGTCATGACTGTTGCCATTTGCAAAATAAAATGTTCCCCTATATCTACCATCACAGAGGCTGAAAGAGTAGTCAGATGTGGCCTATGAGAACATTTGTCTACAGTATGCGACACAGGTTCAAAATTCATCTCTGCTCTCTCATCAGTTTTGGGGGACTAAATAGAAGTATCAGCTTTGCTGAAACTTCAGACTGGAAGATGACATTCCCAAATTACTTGGTTGCTAGAGCTGTAAGTTCCAGATGAAAAGAATTAGAAATTACTGTAAAACACATTGCAGTAGAAAATCTGATATCATGTTCATGAAGATATGAACAGTACTATCACAGAGAAACAGTTTACCACCATGGTATAAAGGAAATATTTTTGGTAGTGTTACAAGTATTCATTGTGTCAAATGTTTTGACCATAACGGCTTAAAAGTATACTATATTCTGAACAAATAAACTCTTCTACATTTTTTCAGATTTAGTCTCAAAAGACTTTAGCATACACATTTGCTGATTTTGAAAGGAGATAAGGAATAGCCTTGATGAACAAGTTTTATAACAAATAGAACAGGAGGCAATGCCAAAGGAGAATAAAGTTCAGAGAAAGTTCAATTCAGTCCATTGAGAAAGAACTTGGGTAAAATTTAGGCAGAGGAATGGGAGAACAGTGATGGGAGGTAACAATGTTTTAGAAGGAAATGATTGCAAGGAGGTAGAACTGAAGGACTAGTCAAAATAACTATGAGATGTGCATAAGCTGGTGGTAAGGAGAACAGCTGCCATGGATACAGCTGCACATTCATCCTTAGGCATGCAACATCTAAGGAAGCCATGGGGAGTCCAGCACAAGATACCACAGAAGCAAGGCTGGACAGTCAGAAGAGCAGATTTAAGAGTCATGAACGCTGGGAAGTAAGCGGGTCCAGGACAGCTGGCAAAGACACCCAGGCAGTGACTGGGAAGAGGGAAAAGGGAATGATGACAGAGCCTTGAGAGGTGCCAGCAGAGTCGGGGCAGAAATAGACGATCTATCAGCACTAACTCTCTAATGCTGTCAGCCAGCTGAAGAAACAATAAGTTGGTGTCACATAAACCTAAGGGTGGGAGTTTCTTGTGGAGTAGTAAGTGGCCTATGGTGTCAAAGGTAACAGAGCTATCAAGGAAGAATGAGCACAGAGAAATGACCCTACAAGAAATAGGCACTTAATGTGAAGGATGACAAGACAAATTAGATATTTGGCAGTATACCTAAAGCAACTCCTTCAGCTACTGTGACCACCTACATTGGCAGAGTAATTAGAAGATCTTCCAAACACAGTGATAAATGGCGTGATAGGGGCAGGGAGATCTATGCCTATTTATAAAGTCCCTGTCATCATAGTATCCAGCTATCACAGCAGCCAGTTAAAGAAAGATAGTCTCTATCCGGTAGTGGAATATTTTCTTCAGTTATGGTTAGATGTGTTTGGTATAAAAAGATATCCCAAATAAACAATATTTTGTCAAGCATGACAAAAGCAGGGAAGGCCTCTCTACGGTGATGTACTGTGTACATCTTCAGGAATAGGAAGTATTCATGCTTTGAAGCTGAAATTAAAATATTTTTTATAGAATTTTGTAATGGTGACCCTCTTCCTGAAGGGAAAAAAAAAAAAAAAAAAGTCTTGACTAGCCTATGCAGAAAAGAGCTGGTGCACAATTTAACTAGCAGTGCTAAAAAATCGTGCTTAGGGCTTAGAAATAATGAGCTCCTAATGTGTTTTTCTAATCAAAGTATCAGCATGAAATTCACTGTATTTGGAGACCATCTTATTACCAAGGCAGTGGTGTATTAAAAGTTCACTGTGGATATTATTTTTGTGTCTCATCTTTGAATTAGATTTGCTTTTGCCCCTCCCTTTTAATAGTTTTAAGTCAAAAGCAGTAGAAACAAGAGAAGAACAGTGCTTATCACATCTGTTCCAGCTTTCTTGGACCAACAGACGTCCCTGTCAGTCTCAGTTATCTTTCCATGCAACACTGTTTTGAACAGAGGTTTGATACGCAGAAGTTTTTTCCCTCAAGATTTAGGCACATCATAAATCAGACAACATGATGGGACTTCTTTCCCTATTTAGTCTATTGGACGCAGAAAGGTGTGTAGTGTAGGTTCCTCAATGACTTATTTCCTAACAAAAGCATAATGTTGTGCAGTTCACATATTACAGCAGGCTTTTCGTGGGTTTTACCCAGGCAATATTTTCCTGTCACAAAAACAGAGCCGTATTTCCATTACTGAATCCACATAATTGTAGCAGCCGTGGAACCAGTGGTGTTTTTAAGGACTTATTTTTTCTGTTTCTCCCTTTGCCTTACAGTAGCAATATCTTTTATTCTTGAGAGGTCTATTTTCTGTGTTACATTTTGTTAAAAAATTATGCATATGTGTAATTAGTGACATGCATCATTATGATTCCAGGAATATAGAAGAGAGAAGCAGATCAGGTTTGGTTTATCTTCTTAGTTAAACCAGTGAAAGGAATTCAGGTTTTCGTCACTTAATTTTTGCCTGGTTTTGATTATCCAGGTTATATGAGCATTGTAAAGTTTCATGCAATTTCTCTTGATACTTTTTCCAAGAAAATCTCCAAACAGTTATCCAGGCAATTGTTGCTTGATCATTTTTGTTAGCCTTGTCTCACATCCACCCTCATATTTATGTAGACAGACAAATACAGATATGGCCAAGTCTCTGACATATGATACGGGGGAGTGCAATACAATCTGGTATTAATGAAAGAACAAAGATCTGGAGGGTTGCTGGAAGCTCTTTAAACCCTGTCTTAGTTATCTAACAAAATCTGCACCAAAACATATGTAAGCGCAGAGAATTCAAGCAATAATGTGGTTATACTAATTTGCTTCATGGCATATGTGTATTACTTAAACAGCAGTTTGATAGTTAGAGGTTGTATGGAGGCTAAATCATACACGCTGCTTGTCTACTGTGCTGCAGAATGTAACTAGGAATTGGTGCGTAGCCTTGTCCATAATATACACAGTGCACTTCAGACAAGGATCCCATAAAAGCTGTCATGTTGAGAGGAAGTTGCGAAAAGTTCCATTGAAAAAAATCTTAAATTATGTGCTTTACTCAACTTGAATTTCACAACACTAAACCATCACCCAAATTAGGCCCCCAAACTAACCCTTCCTTGAAAAAAATGTAGTTGGGAGGAGGAGGAAACGCTGCCTTGTACTCATTAGCTGACAGGACAGAGGTAGAAGGATGCTGTATGTATTGGTTTTAATAGACAAAGGTGAAGGAAAGGGAGAGAAGTTTAATGCCCTACTATAGTCCTCCAACCACCCTATGCCAGAGCATGTGTAATTGTAGAGAAGGGAAGTTAAACAACCTCCATGAGTTATGTTCAGGTCTGCCAGTCTTACTGGAACTCTTTATGAACAGCAGGGAAAGTCTAATCTTCTGGATTAGATTCATGGAAAGACAGGTTATAAATAGTAAATGTTGCGTTTTGGGTCATCGACTCATTTAAAAGTGGAATATAAAAACATGAATCCATATATGCTCCACATTTGCAATTATGTTTTGCATTTTAATTCCAACCATTTCTTTTGATGTTGTCTAACATAGTATGTTTTTTGTGATTCCTGTGATAACTTTGATAACATGCTTCCCCTTCCCCAGAGAAATCCTGTGAGAAAGAGCAGCAGAAAACTGGAACAAAACCCCACCTCTTTGAAATGCCAGTGTGGTACTGACATGGGGTCTCATAACACCAGCAGCAAGTCACTGCCCTGGCTCCTCACTTTCTTTGAAGAAGAGGGGAGAAACAAGGTAAATTTCTCTCAGATGAGTATCTCAGGAGCATTTAATTTCATGGAGCACCAGCCTAGTTTAGGGCCAGTCCAAATTAACCTGAATTTAGAAAAGCACAATCTAAGCTGGGGTAGGCAAAAAGTTTTCAGGCAGAAGCAATGCAGAAAATGTTGATGTTCCATCCCTGTAAAATATTTTAACATAGACCCAAATTTTCTGTTAGTGACCCCTTGCTTTATTACACTTTCATGGTAAGAGGTTCACTGCACTAGCTAAGCAGCTGCCGCCTTCTGACAATGGAGAGGAAAAAAGTGAACCTTTTTTTTAATGAAAAGAATTTACAATAAGAAAAAGTAATGTGAAAAGACTGTAACTTCCTAGAAAAAAAAAATAATCACACAGCTCTGATGCTTAGATTAAAAACAAGTTGTTTTACCCTTATACACAATGCTTGCAATCTGCAGCTGTTCACAAAAGACCAGAAGACTTAATATCTAAGCAGGTAAGGTTGTTGGCTTTGTTCTGTTCTTTTCTTGTAAAGGACACGTGTACTTTACCTGTTCCAGTGTTACATCAAGGTGCTCTTCTTGAATCAAGACTTTCTTTTTCTCCTTTTGACATTTGGGAGGGAGGGGAAGAGGAAAAAGTAGTAATATTTTGCTTTTACTTTGAGAAGAATCTTTCATGCTTCATCTTTAAAGTGCTTTTCTAAGACTCAGAGTGCTAAGTATCCTGCATTTTACAGATGGGGAAGGAACTAGATGAAAAATAAGTGCTTTACATTCAGATCTTACACTGATGGTTAATCTTACAATTGCTCTTTCTTTTCCAGTAGCTGGCACGTCACCTCAGGATCTCGGAATCAAATGAGCTACGAGCTGCAACAGTATTTCAGTATTTGGCCAGCCTCTGTCATAATGTCACCTTTCTGACCTTTGATACAACCGATGGCAGAGTTGATTTTACCACCTACAGGTGAGGTTCCTTAGCAACAATTACTTTAGAGTGGTGCTGGGATCAAGATTAGACTACAGGACTGTGGTTTCCTCATCTCATCGTAAAATCTTCGCTTTTTTCCCCTACATTTTTGTCTTGTTCTTTGCTTCCCCACCTCCCACACACCTTCTTAAGGCACATCACTTCCAAGAATGTCATCAACACTATACATTTTTCTGTTTAATTTTATGCCATTGTTTAAGTTTGGCTCTCTTGGTGATTTCAGCATTAGGAGACCTACAGTGGACCGTGTAGCCCATGCTGGCAATGGTATTGCCTCTGTGTACAGTAGACTGAGTGTGTGCTAAAAGCACAATCCCTGTTAATGTGGAATTACCCAGTATCACTAATGTGCAGCTATATTGATCCCTTCAGGCCACCATCATCCTGCACTTCAGAGAAGCTCCACAACATTATTCTCTGGGTACTTCAGCTTCAGCCAAAGAACCAGATTATAAACTTGCAGGCAGCATCAGATTTTCACTGTGGTTATTTACACACAAGTTTGTCTGGAACAAAGCAGGACAGGAGAGGATCCTAAGAAATACTCTTCAGGAACAGGATAGAAACCATTAAAATAAAGGTTACCTGAAACAACATTTATTAGTAACTAATCATTACCTTATCTGTCTTTACTATCCTATTTTCCTACTGCTTAAGCAGTGAAATCCCAGTAAAGGCCTAAAAATCTACTTTCATATTCTTTTTCAAAGTCTGCCTGCTTTATTGGTAGTTTCACACCCAGAGCCCTAAGCGTGGTATATGTTTCAAATGGGGGTCACCCCATATGTATGTTCTGCTTGTGAGGGGTGACATTATTGGCAGGAAGCCAATCATACCAATTACTTCTCCTGGTGGCAATTAGGACCCAACATGGTTTTCTATTGTAAGAGGAATATTTGCATTTCTGCAAGGTCAGAGCTTCAATAGCAACCCCTTTATATCATACACAAACCCTCGGGGATTGACTACACTTATGACACCTTACTGTTGTTATCTACCTTCACTTCACCTCTCATCTTAATGTTTCAAACAATAACTTTTCTCACCCTTCCATTGTTATAGCCCAGTGTATATACATGGTATAATAGCAGGTATTCGGCTTGCACAGGTAATGACTTCCCTGGAAAATTCAATGTGATGTACTTCCATTCCCCTGCTACTAAAATGCTAAAAGTTCTTATCAGATTTCCAAAACTCGCAACAGTAATACATGAAAATAACATGCAAAATCAGCCTACATGACTATAGAGGGAGCTAAGTGTACTTTCCTGTCTACGTTTTATAATGATACTATAATGGTAGTTCCAAGGAGAATCGGGATTCTTATTTGTGGAGATTATAGTGTGATCACTAAAGACTCCCAACCTTGCTCCTAAATCAAAGTCACCTTGAGCCTTTGGTAATTTTCTGGCAAAGAAACTACTCTAAAAGTGTCTTGTTTTAGAGAGTAAAAACGGCCATACCAACATGTTCAACTGGATCTTCTGGAAAAATTGGTTAAGGTAAGTAGTTATATTTTTTAACTGTTACTTGATAGTTTTTAATTTTGCTTTTTTACAACAAAAAAGAAATTTACAGCAAAAAGTTTTCAATTATGTTTGTTTAAAAACAATGTGTTATATATTTTTTGTCTGTGTCTTGTAGGTTGTCTTGTTCAGTTTTATAACATAGTGCCCATTTACCTTTCCCTCCTGTGTTTCGTATGAGGCAGTTGTACTTTCTTCTAATTAAGACAACTGGGCAGAGTATCATCTATCCTATAAAGGATATTTGCATGTTTTACAACAGGACAAATGGGCAATGCATTTTTCCTTGCAGAAGTGAATATTCTTCATTGTAAACAATACAATCCATCATGTTTGGTCTATGTGGTGAAGTGAATATCCTGATAGTTAACATGAAAGCTTACTGAAAGTACAGTGACCATCTGCATCTCTCTGTTGGGCTTTAAAGGCCAGTTCTCCCTTCTAAAGATTTATAATACAAAGGGCAATTCACTAATTAGTACTGTAAATTAGTGTTGCCATGAGGTTAAAAAAAAAAAAAAAACTAACATCCCCTGCAGTATTTCAATTAATGTTATTTTTAATTGCTTGTATTAGCATTTGAGAACAAGATTGATTAGCTTTTGACTGTCAAAGAAACAGAACTTGAAGCTCTTAAATACTGAAATGGAAGTTGTTAATTATACTTAAAAATCCATAGATACTGTACATGGAAATCTGGAAGGTCATCTGGGTACTAAAGAGGGTATGTTGCATTTCTGTTCTGTTTAAATAAAAATTAAAAATGTTTGCATAGAGCCACATGTATTTCTCATGCTCTCTACTAATTGATCACGCAAATTAACATCTCCAAAATCACTCTAAAAACAAAACAGCTTTAATAGTGCATCTGTTTATAGAAAGTAATTTTAGAAGTTGTTTAACTTTAAAGTGATTAGTTAATTCTCAATTTGTGATTGAAGTGGCAAGACCTGAAATTTCTCCTAAAGCTGTCATGAGTTTTCCTCTGTAGACCCCCATTCAACAAATAGCAGCTGTTTGCTAGGACTCGAAGGCTAGCTCCGAGACAAGACTTGTGCTCCTTTATCCCCAAGATCAAGTCCCTACCTGAGATAGATTTAGAGACCTCGGAATGGAACACAGAAAAGCCAGTGAGCACAGCAGAGGTCTTCCTGTAGCAAGCTGATAAGGATCCTGAGGCTAGCTGTGCTTTGTAGCACCTGACAGAGCTGCTTGTGTCCAACAAGGTAACCAGAGGCTGATAATCTTTCCATCTGTAGTCATTGTTTAAAAGAAACAACCAGTATCAGTATTTTCTCCATTATTTAATAGGACCTGTTAGAGCAGTAACCTGGGAAGCAGAACACCTGGATTCATGAACTTCCTCAGCTTGGAAGGATTTAAATACATCACCCATCTTACAGGGATATATATGAACAACCAGACCATTAAGGAGAGGGGATAGAAGAAAAGACAAAAGTTTTTTCTTCTAACCAGGTCACTGAAGCTGTGCTGTTTTGCAACAAAACATGAGTCATCCACTAAGCCTAGTTAGCCTTATTTAGTTCTGTAGCTCCTGAGTCCTGACTGGATTTGGGAAGAAGAGAGGTATCTTTTCAAACTATGTAATTTTTGGCTGTAGCCCTTAAGCACTTGCTTAAGTCCTCTGTAGTTAATGGGGCAGAATCTCAGTTGATGTACAATGTTAGCTCTTCATCAAGTGCACGCAGAGGTCTGCTTCCTTAATGACTCTTGGATGTGTGCTTAAGTGCTTTGCTGAACTGGAGCTTTCAGCCCAGATCACAAGTGGAGTGGAGCCTGTAGTTCCACACATGGTTTGTTGGCAGCTGGGCTGGTCTAAGCAGCTGCTCTGTCTTCAGTGCCTTCTCCCCACTGCTCACTTGACTCCTCAGGCACATACTTTGTTGGATAGGATTGTGGAACTAATGTGACTAAGAAAACTTTTTCCCCCAGCCCAATTAGTTTTCAGCCAGATTATCATGGGTGGAGGCTTGTAATCATCAAACTATGGATATAGCAGGCATACTACTTCAGCTTCTGCTTTGAAAAGCAGTGGAACTTGGTACTCTGACCTTGGTCCCTTTGCTGCATTTAGGCTCTGAAAGAAGTTTGCTGGAAGAACATCTAACTGTAGATTCTTGTTGGCCTTAAGCATAGGGCAGGTACCAGAGAGAACTGGCGAACACACAGAGTACAGCTGTCAATGCACGAGAAACTTCAATGACTATCAAAAATTGTGGCACTTCGGAAATTCATGTTTCTAGCTTAGGTAGCAGCCAAGTGTCAAACTTGAAGGCTGGCTGGTACTTCAGATCTCTCTAAGTCCCTTTTTTTATATATCTTAAATATAACACATGGAGGACCTGGCTCCTACCGCTACAGAAGCGAAGAATATGGATATTACCTTGGTAGCAAAGACCGCAGTACTAACTGACAACATTGTCCTGAATTCCATGTTCTCCCTCTCTCTCTTGCCATTTGATTCACATCCCCTTACCAACCTCATTCTTCATCTCATACACTTATAGCAAAAAATTACTGCAGATTGTAAGTAATCATATACTAGCTATTCTACAATAATTGTAATGTGAGGGAGCTGCTGCCTAGCTTCTTACTGCTTTACATCTTCTAACTAGATAATAGTGAAAAGTGAGGAGCGCAGAAGTAAGGGAGACTAGGATAAATGAAAATGCAATTTAAAAATGAGATAAGATAAATAAAAATGAAATCTGATATTTTTCACTGTCAGGAAAGCAAACCAAAACCACATTTTAAGTGAAAATTTTCATTTTGGAAAAGGATTTTTCAGCTGAAAAAGCTTTCATACAAAAAAATTTCAGCTACATATGTCAAAACAGTATGTCAACTCATCAGAGGACCAGGATTTTTTTAGAGGCAATTAGAAGGTATATTTTAGAGCTAATTTGACTATCTAATGAGAATATCGCAAATGAAGTGATTCAAGATAGCTCAAGTACTAGTGATCAGAGTTTGTCAAGGTCAAAAGTTTCAGTTATTAATATTTATATATATATAAGTGGGCGAATAGTTTATTCACAGTTAATACTTTAAAAAAATCTGCAATGTAGTGACCAGCAAGGAATTATCATACCAATCTCTTTTAACATGCTGTTGAATTCCTAACTGCAGTACACATGTCAAATAGAACACTACATTTAATTCCTGGAGAAACAGATGATAAATCAAACCAAATAGAATTAATAGTGCCTAATTACTAGTTATATACTTCACTTGGAGTATCATATTCAGTAGTGATCACCATACTTTAGGATATAATTGCCCTTCGTGGCTTATTATACAGAGCCTGAAGTACAATAAACCTCATAGAAAAACATTAAAAAGAGAGAGGATAAAACCAGCATTTTCTTTTTAATATTTGAATAAAAATCTTGGGGTTCAAGGATATCACCATACATGGCATTTTTAGTAAGTCATAAGACAATGAATTGTGTGGCTGGTGCAAATGCATACTGCTGATCTATGAAAAGCATAAGTAGCCTTAAAATGTTTTAATTTCTTTTTCCCTACAGGGCTGTGTCATTCTGGGAATATGGTACTAAGTCTGCTTGAAGAATCAGTTTCTTTTTTTAAAAAATACTTCACACTATGGCATCTTTAACTTGACTTATTTGTGTTGTAACAGTGTTGTGACACGATTTTTGGCTGAAAAGGAAGAAATATAGACGCTTTCCTTTCATACAAAACTGCTCTAGGTGTACACAATCTGTTTCTTCTTAACCTGTCATATAAATCAGCTTAGAACAATCTAATGTTGAGGAATTCTACAAATTTGCAAATGGACATTGCCAATTGCTGGATAATTGGTACATTATATTTGAAGTCTTGAAACAGAGTTGGAGACACCAGGCTCCTGAAGACTTTACAAAATGCACATGTTACTTAGTTTTAAACATTTTTTCTCAAAGAGTGCCTCTTGAGGGTTTAATAAGTTATTTCCTAATTTATTGTGTTAGTGAGGAGAGACAGTTAATATCTGTGTCTTATTTTATCTATTTGTATAGTGGGAAATTGTCTACCTACTTATATGTGTAATCAAGATCTATTTCTCTATGGCCTTCACTTAATACATAAGTACCAACTTATTGTTTTACAAGTGGACAAAATGAGAGAGAGGACATTAGTTATAATGCTAAACATTTTTCTGCTTTCTCTTCATTAGAATTAAGGATATAAAAATACTTCCTCAGGCTAGACTTACAGATTAATTTCTAACGGGCTTTCTAAAAGCATTGCTAAGTTAGGGAGAGATGGTCTGGCAGTTAAGGATGTGATTAGCTTTCTGATCACTGAAATTTTGATATGTGTGCAGCCTTAATTTTTTGCAGACGTCTACTTCTTTTTGGCTGGTGAGTAAGAGGTGATCTTCTCTTTGTTGGCTGCCCCACTAAGTACAGTGATCCCAATATGGCTATGTGGGTTCTTTTAGCTTCAGAAAGAATGACAACCACCCAAAGAAGGAGAGGAAGCTTACCTCATCCTCTGTGAAACTACAGAAGGAAGGTGACAGAGAAAGAGGGAACTCTTACTTCTTTTACAAATGAAACAAAAGTCAGACCCGTCCTGTAGGATAATTCTGCTGACGTTTTTTCTCCAACAGTGTTTGAACAGCATGGCATTTCTCTGCTGAGAAGCTGTTACTTCCAGATTTTGCCTTGCCAACTGGAAAAATCCTGTTCTAAAGAATGACCATCTCACAAGTTCTACTGTACATATAGAGAGTCAGACATGAGGACAACCTCTGCTGAATATTACTGCTAGCAGAATTAGGAGCTAGGAGCTCACTCTAGGGATCCAGCCTCAGGTCTTTTCATGCAGCAGGTTTTACATGCCTTTGTATATTAAGCTAGTGTCAGACAGAACTGAAAACATGTTTTTTTACCACTACACCAGAAATAAATGGGTCTGTGATGGGAACTCTACATTATATTTCCAGTTTTCTTGTAAGTGTATTTTATGATATAGAGTTCTTATTACTTTAATGGAATGTGAATTGATTTGCTTGCACTATAGAAATAGTGAGAGTACAGCTCTGAGAATGACGTTTCTTGCAATTTCATTTTTTACAATACAATAGGTTACTGAAACACTCTGAAATCATACAAGTTTTGATAAACCATTCTCCTATAATCCTTCCTCATGTCAATCTTTACCTTATTGTCCATAAATTTCATTTAACCCTGTTAGGACTGTCTTTATTGAAAGACAAAGGTGCACTTATCTGAAAACACTGAAAGCCTTCATGCACCAAGATATCACACTCAGCAAAATATGACTCCATTTTTAAACTTTTTCACACAAGAAGTTTGCTACCTTATCATGCTGTGCGGGACCTGGTTGGCAGTACTGGTTTGTTCTGTACAACTAATTCCTGTTGCACCATAAGCACGTTTTGTACCATGTAGGATGAGACTTGATAAGTCCAATGAGAACCTATCCATGAGCCATTCTTCCAGAAACAGTGTGATTCTGTTAGAAAGGATACCTCATGGAGGGGAAAAGACTATTAGATCCAATGCACACATTAAAATAGCACGGACACAGGAAAAGTATCTATATAGAAGATTTCATGGCAAGAATGCGTGATAATAGCCTTGTTTGGGCAACGGAAGAAACAGGAGTCTTTTATGGAAGTTTGCAGAGCTTCCTTAGTAAACCTTTGTGTTAGCAGTAAATTCTGGTTTAGGTACTAATTTGATGCACTGGAAAACTATGCCAAAGCGCACTTTTGTTCTTGTCATGAAAATATGGAGAATAAGGTCTACATATCACTGCTGTGGCAAGTTGACATCCAACAAGATTTATGCTTTTTGAAAACCCTATTCTTGCTAAATGCATTGCATATGTAAGTTCAGTGTAATTTACTCAGAACTTTGCTGCTACAAATAATGTTAATATCTCTGTTTTGATATGACATGAAATTTATTTAATCTGGTACCTCATTTTGAAATATATTCGTTAAAAATGTTGAACGGAGAAAAAATCTGTCAGCACAAATGGTGTTCATTTTCACTGTGACAGTATTCACAAGTCCCAAGAAATAGAACAGTTGAATGGATAATGTCACATATCATAGCATTATTCGGATGGTGTGATCTTCTTATTGATTGGACAGCAGTTGCAAATTTAGAGCTTATGCTACATTTCACTAATACCGTGACAATGAAGAACATGAGCAATGGTCTGTCAAATGTGTGAAAATTGTGCCATGCAAGTAAATAAAGACACAGTTTATAATTCTCTGAAAGGAAGAGGATAACATTTGTTCTGGAATTAAGCAATAATGAAACAGAGGCTCTGCTTTGTGCTTAAAACATAAAATGGGGTTATAATGGAAGAGCAATTCTTTCATTACTGATATTATGAAATAGCTGAAATGGTTAGCTTCCCTATAGTGTAAAAAGGCCACTTCTCAAGCAGACAGAGACAACTCTATTGAAACTGCAGTTTGTAATCTCAGTGCCATTATCAGCCTTTAAGACAGCAGGCATTTTATCCTGTTTTTACTGTTGTAAATAATACTGAAAGCTTTTTTAATAGAGTTCTTTCCTAGTAAAAAAATAAAATTGAACTTGGATCATTTGCAAGACACTCATTGTAGCTTGAGTCCAAAGGGCCAAACTAACAGTTTGACTAGAATTCTTAAACTGCCTTTCACCAAATTGTCTGGAAAGTCCCAAGATGTAGAACAATTAAATGAGTAATATCTCATAGCATAGCATTATTTGGATGGTGTGAATAGTGACGTGTCAAGCAACATAACTAGAATTTGTTGCATGTTTGTATTCCATCCCTCCTGCTGAAAGGGGCAGACAAGGGAGCAATTCAGTTGTTTGAATACAGATGCTCAGTGGCTTTTAAAATGCTATAGGGTATCCCACCAGGCCCCCAGCTGTCACTCTAGAAAGGCACAGGTCTTTCAAAGGTCCCCTTTAATTTTTGCCAGCTCCATGGAGATGCCTAGAACACTCTAGATCATGTCAGTGGCACTGTGTTAAGGCTGTTGAATCTCCCTGGGAGTGTTTCTGGGCTTTATTGTGTGTTTAAACAGTAAGGAGAAAGCAGTAATGGAGAAAGCAAAACAATGTAATCTGACCTTCAGCCAGAGAGTCAAGGACTTGGTGCGTGGCTTACATTATGCCCTGTTACTGAGGGAGCATCTATATGTCCCAAGTGAGACAGGTCCTTGAATCCTTGTGTTTAGGGCATAGAGAATTCAACACAGTCTTTGCTTCAGTGTTCAGTTTCATTTGCAAAGGTAAAGCTTAGAAGAGGAGACAGAGCTGAAGAGGACTACATCTCTTGGGTTCCCAGGAGCAGAGTGAGAGGTATGTCCTCATCCACCTCACGGCTGTATATTAAGAGCAGTTTCCCAGTCCCTGTTTACCCTCTGGAGGGCACTCTGGAACAAAATTAGAGCAAACCAACTGATAAACTTCAGGAAGGGGATAGAGAGTTGCCTTTCAGTGTGCCTTCAGTTTAGGTTGTGTAACCACACACTTACTGCACATTGCACCTAGCTTGGCTGTCCCCTTGTATTTCTTCGTCCTTGTGGAGATACTGCTTGATCAGCATTGGCTATATAGAACAGACTAGTGGCAAAGAGTCTTAAAAGCGTTTTGATATTGCCTTCCACAGAAACAAATATTTACAGCCTACAGGCTGGCTGTGAAGATAGTGTACACATGAATAGTGAAATCTCAGAAGAACCAGCACACTCAGGTACGTATAGGCTTAATTATTCTCCTAGTCTAGTGCCCTATCCGCTAGCCTGGATGTGCATTGTTTGGGACAGAGATTTTGTTTATTTTCACTTGTTGAATTATTTGCTAAACTGAGTTTTTCACAGCAAGCAGACAGAAATCTCCATATGCATCTTTTCCAAGCAGGACTGTGCACAAGAGATACCTGCTGTTTGGCCAGGTATTGTGGGTATGACTGCCATCATTGACGCAGCATCCTCATTGGAGCTGGCAGGGCAAGGGAAAGATTTCATAGTTGTCTGTTGGGTTTTCTTTCTCCTGAATATTGCTACCTTTTCATTTTCATTTATTTGGACAATTCTGCTGAAAATCTCCACCTATCAGCCAGGTTTGCATTTCTTTTTGGCATGCTGCTGGTCTCTTACCCATATTTTTCTTTATTGCTATGCACTTTGGAAAGGTGGGAGGAGAGGTGCCAAAATGGATTGATTTCTTCAAAGGTCAGCTCGGGGAAAGGGTAGGCCTACAGGCCTGATCCCAGTCACACTGACAAATGTCAGGTATATCTCTAGACCTTTTCAGCCTGGCAGGCTACATACCCTTGTTTCAGCCCCAGGGGAAGCCATGTCCTGGAATGTTCCCCATCACTTACTGTGCTGTTTGCAAACAACATGTCCTGTGAATGCCTTATCTGCATCAAAGTACTGTGCAATAAAGTCTGGCCTTACTTGCAGTGAATCTCTAGCTCCCAGGAAGCACTAGATTCTCATAAATGATGATGAATTTGCATCATCAAAGTGCACTTATCCACTCATTCTTTGCATGCACAGAATTCACAGAATCACAGAATGGTTGAGGTTGGAAGGGACATCTGGAAGTCATCTGGTCTAACTCTCCCTCAAGAAGGGACTCCTAGAGCCAGTCGCCTAGGACCATGTCCAGACGGCTTTTGAGTGTCGTCAAAGATGGAGACTCCGCAACAACCCTGGGCAACCTGTGCCAGTGCTCAGTCACCCTCACAGTGAAAAAGTTTTTTCTAATGTTTAAGTGGAATTTCCTGTGTTTAAGTTCATGCCCATTGTCTCTTGTTCTGCACCACTGAAAAAAGCCTGGCTCTGCTGTCTTTCCACTCTCTCTTCAGGTATTTATACACATTGATAAGATCCCCTGCCCTGAGCCTTCTCTTCTCCGGGCTGAACAGTCCCAGCTCTCTCAGCCTCTTCTCATAGCAGAGATGCTCCAGTCCCTTCATCAACTTTGTGGCCCTTCACTGGACTGTCTCCAGTATGTCCATGCCTCTGCTATATTGAAGAAAGAGTAATGCCCACTGCTCTCTCCTCATCTACCGGGCAAAATGCGGGAGGCATGGTGGATGCGATGCTCCTGAACAAATTTCTGTTAATGCTAGATAATGTGTCTGCCCATAACACAGAGTTGCCTGCAAGAGAGAGTAGCTTTGGGGGTAGACTTTGGGTGAGCTAGGTGCCTTGGGAGAATAAATGTGGTTTATGGATCCCAGCTGCAGTGATTAACAATATGAAGTTAATGGATAGGGAGGATCAAGTTTCATCAGAAACAGTCCTTTATTCTCTCTAAACATTTAAAACTCTATCTATCTCAGTCATTCCAGCACAAGAAATAAGGCTGAAAAAAGTTTTTATATATATATAATTTCAGGGCCTGTGCTTCCTTGTAGAATGACAAACTGCTGCACAAGGAAAACAGATGAAATAATATGACATAAATTTGTGGTTTACAGAAAACCAAAATAAGCAATTTCAGTCAATTAGGTATGTGCTACAAGTCATTCTACTGTGTGTTTTACAAGTGAAATTTTCCGGCTCCTGACACAGTCTATATATTCTGCTACAACTGTTCAAATGGGTTATGACTTTCTTTTCTAAAACAGTAAAATAAGAATCCCTCAGTCTCTGGCAGCAGCCCAGCATTTCTGCTGCTGTCTGCCACCCCACGTGATCTGTCCTTAGTGCAAAAAGTGCACCAGCGATGCTGAGCAGTAGCTTCACAAGAAGCAGAAGACTCCAAACATCAGCAAAACCATTCAGCTGTGTGCACCCTGGAGTCACAGCCGTGGAACATGTCAGGAGAGCAGCAAAACATTGCAATTCCTCTACGGGATATCAAGGGAACCTTTATCTTGCTACAACCGTTCATAGGCCCCTATCACTTTCAGATGATGGCAGAAAATCATTGGCACTAAAGTCCCTACTGTCCAGCAATGACAAAGAAAACGTCACCATGTATCAATTGTCTTGTAGCAATTGTCACTGAGCACTGACAGCATGCAAAGTGCACTGCCATTCCAATTATTAAAAGGTCTTTTAGTCCAACCTGGTTTTCCCAAAGGTAATTGATATCAATTTATTTATCTAGTTTTTCCTAATTACAAGAAGAAGAAAAAATGGCTTAGTGAGATGCATTGGCATTTCATAGTGTTTTCAGGGGAAAAAAATCCCCAGCAAAGTAGACAAAATATGTTTCTGTAGGAGAATGTGATAAGTCATTCTCTATTGATTTAAAAACTTCGCATGAGGAAAGTTTTGCAGTGTTTAAAATGAGATTGAAAAGTGAATGCATTGGATTTTTTTTTTTATCTGTATTATCAAAGTCTGGAGTTGGTTTTGATTCAGTCTTTTTTTTTTCCTGATGAAATGTTTCATGTTGTAATGTAATAGAATTAATAAGATCTGATACACTGACTTTTAATGAAATTTCATTTTTCAAAAATAGGCACATAAAAATGTCTCCATAATAAACTTAATTAGAGAAAATAGAAGATTGTATTATTTCATCATTAATACAAAGAGATGGATAATTAGGAGGATGCAATATGCATATTGAGTGAAATCAACCCTCCTGCAGGAGGCTGGAGTATACGGGCCCTGTGTGAGAAGTTATTTAAGCCAAGGAATGGGACTCCAAGCTCGTCACTAGAAGGCTTGCTAAGGATATAGGACTCAATACTCTTCAAAAGTACTTTTAAAACTCAATGTTCTACTGCCTCTCTCCTTTGCTTTTCTTTTTTTTCTTCTTCTTTTGGGTGATCTGGCGCCATTTCTCTGCAGCCTAAATATCTTCATATTAGCCATTTTGTTCCAGTTCCTACCTAAAAAAGCCTCAAACATCCTGCATTTTTCATATTCATTCAGTCTCCCTTCCTGTTCCTTAGCCTTTCACTAAAGCTCTGCTTTCTTGGTTTCAGTAATTTTCCTGACATTTTTCTTCATTTTCTTCTGTACTGGTATATCTTCATGTGCCTCAGCAATGTTATTGTCAAGGTCTTATTTCATTATATAACTCCTACTTACATCAGTTGATACACTGTACATGTCAATATTTTTATTAACCAGATTTTACCAAGGAAACAGTAAAAATTCTCTACTTAGCCTGAAAGCAGATTATTTGTGAATGTAGTATAAACTGTGTTATTCAAAAGACTGTGTTGATGACTAAACCAGTTTCAGTTTTGCTGGAGCATGGAGCGAATTAATTTTCTGATGCAATCAGAATGAGAGGTAGTTTTTCAACTGTTGAAATTCACTCCTGTTCACAGGGTCTGTACAAGGACCTCGTTTAAGTTTAGCTGATGCATGAGACCTTGTATGGGTACTCTACATTGACAGAAATTTATAGACCTGATTTGTTCAGTCTATTATATTAGTACTGTTCTGAATAGGCTAAAGCTCTCATTGGTGGATTTCCTCCTGTAATTCCATTCTTTTTACCCTGTTACCAATTTTACGATCGGTATTAAATTAGTCTTGTCAAGGATGGTAGCTTCCCAAACTGTCCTAAAATATTGCCAACTTGTTTAAAACAGTACAGCCAATATATTTTAAAATAAACATTTTAAATGATGCTTATATTGAAAATAAAGATTCTCAGTGACCAACATTTATAAGAAACTAATATAATAATAAAGTAGTGTAACAGGATTTGGAGGAAAAGTGGCTAATAAAACATTTGCATTTCAATTTGCATTACCTGTTTGCATTACAAACAACAATGATATTTTGGGAAGTATTACTCACTGTTCTTCCAAATTAAGGTGTCTAAGGTGATATCTAAAATCACTTGAAATCAGTTTTTCTGTTTGGTCTTCCACTCTGAAGTAAGTCTATCATGTAGTGGGATTTTTTGTGTGTGTTTTGGGTGAGGTGATGTTTCTTTTGTTTTTAGACAATAGTTTCCATTCCAGGCAGCTGCAGTAAAGCAGCAGGCTGCACCCCCTTCTTACAAAACCTGGGCCGAGAACGATTGTTCAAGGAAGCACAAGGAACCAAAGCTAACTTCAAATGTCAGTGAAGCACATTCCTGACTATGCATTCCCAGGGTTAGGATTTTAAAAATGAGCCTCTCAGTTTCATCCTGCTACCTGCATTTTCTGTAGATGTGCCTGTGCCTTTACTCCCCAAACCAACCGTATCAGTGCAGTTCCACCAGCTCACTGGAGCCTTCCACAGGCTGTGTCAAAAGAATATCAGTGTTTTAAGATCAGATTAATATTTCCCCGTTTAAAATTTTGACACTGTGAAAAGGCCATTTTTCCAACTGAAGATTACTGCTGTGAGTTCTTTGTTACCCCTTCTAACAAATAATTTATTTTGTCATTGCTACTGACCAGATACCTCATAACAGTGCGTCTGGCATCCGTGTTCAGACAAAGACTGGTCATACCTGACTAGCAGTCCTGATGATTAAATGTTTGTAAAGAAACTTCTGCAGGGAAGGTGCCTGCCCCTTGGTCTGTGGGTTCATTTCATGCTAACCTGGTCTTGCTGTATTTTGGTAGTGGCCTGAAGATCTTGCCAGTTCGCACTTCAGAACTGCGCACAGCTCGGTGTGCTGCTGGGTGTTCCCATCACCTCCTTCACAGTCTGCAGAAACGTACCGCTAATCCTGCTTCTCCACAGGGAAATATGACCCTCATATACTCCCAGAGGCCTAATTCCTGCAGTAGGATCTGCCGTGAGGAATCACAGGTGCAGGCAAGCTCTGAGCTCTCTGATGACCTGCGTGGGGCTCCCAGTAGCCTCCCTCCCCAAATGACACGCTCTCTTGCAGATCCCCCTCTTTCCGTGGGTGCTGTGCAGGGTAAGCCAGGCATCTTGCTCCAGGCTCTGAATGCTACTGCAGAGGTCAGATATCTGGAAAGCGGGCATCGCAGCAAGTATTCAGACCTCCCAGATGTAGGCACTTTAATTATCAGCTACCTCTGCAGTCAGTGTTAATGGCTGACCTCCTACAGGAGGAGAGGCAGGCGTGAGATGGCTCCTGGGCTGCATCAGCTAACCCACTCTAACCACTCTCCGGGGCAGAGCGGCAGCCAGCGTGGGTGAGCGGCCTGAGTTAGGGGCCTGAACTGCAGTGGTAGCAGGACCCTCTTCTTAATTTCAAAGCGTGCCAGTCATTTCTGAAACGTGGTCCCTGGTTCCTCCACTGATGTGGTGCTTGGTTTCTACCTCAACAGAAATAGCAGCCTGCAGGCTGTATCCATCCCAAGACAGAAACAAAAGATGGAAAGGCTAAATAGTGCTTTGGAAGTGTCCCCAAATCTCTCCTTTAACCTTAGAGGGAGTCTAGCTGAATAGCTTTGATTAGATGTCTGATTTTAGATGACGAGATTTAGATGAGTCACACACTAAGAAAAGGCAACATTTTCTCTCTCCACGTGTGGTAGTTTCCTCCACTTTTGGAGTGGGTGTCATATGATTTCCCACTCTGAACTTGGTCTAATTCCCCATCTTTTTAGAGACCCGTTTGTAGCTCCCTTGCATCCAAAGAGGAATAAGCAGGCCCCAATTGCCACCAATAAAACAGCTGTTAACAGCTCGTTTTAGGCAGATTTTGAACTCCTGGGGAAAGACTGGGGCAATGGAGGCTACCGGTGCAGGCCAAGATGCCTCAGCTTTTTTTTAGCATTTAGAAACATCTATCTATCCTACCTGGCTACAATGCATAATTCAATTAGCATTATGCCTAAATGGTTGTCTGCTGTTTTCCAGACTTACTCCCTGTTTACTCCTGTGATCCCCTTTATAGATGCATTTCCTATTGCCATCAGTCTGTATCTTTTTATGTCATTTTACTTCTCTGTTAGAAGCCGTATAATTCTTATCAGCTCCCATAGTACATCATCCAATCCTCCTTTACTTTGTATTGTATGTTGCTATCAATATTCCATTCTTATATATTTTTTAATCTCAGACAAGAATATTGTACCATCTTTACTTTGCTCTGATAAAAGAAATGTAATATTTTGGTATGGAAACTACTCTGTAATCCACATGAATATACAAGAGATTTGTTTTCTGTATTGAAAAGAGGTCTTTTTTTACAGTATCTTTAAATCAGAAAAGACATAACTTTTTTTTAACATGTTTTCTCCTTAAAGGATGAATTTAGTGCTCATGAAAGCTGCCACACTGACAGCTCTGAGAAAAGAAGGCAATTTAATTGGCCATGGAAAAGATAAGTAGCAGCAGTGTAAGCTTCCTAGACTTCTTATGCATTCACCTGGAAAAATCTATGATCCTGCTACCATTCAAGTCAATGGTAAAATTCCCTCAAACCTGGTACTTCATTTGGCTTCTGAGTCTGCCCATGGAAATAATCCTTATGGTAATGGTAGATGTGCTGTGTTCTTAAAATTCTTCTCCAGCTGGAGATACTGTGAATTTGCTCTGAGAGCTGAACGCCTTTCATACGGCCACATCTCTGGCTGCTTTTGGTCTATGCCAGATTCATGTCAGTGACATAGAGAAGAGAGGGGGTATAGCTCTTCACTGCTCTCTCAAGCCTCCCTGATGATATTAAAATTGTGATTGTATTAACCGTGTGTGATATATTACAAATCTCCTTCAAAGTCACATTTTAGCTCTAAAAGGAGTGAGAGACTTCATCAATAAATAGGTGGTATGGTGTCTACCACTGTGGTTTGTAAATGTTATGCCCAGAAGAAATCTTATTTTATAAACAGATGGATCCTTTTTACTTGATTCACTAATGCTTTACAATTAACTAATTAACAGGTTTATTGCCAAAATTAGCAATAAAAAAGTGTTCAGGAGTTTTGACCAAAGCAGTCTTTGGCAATTACATAGATATAAAACAATCTGCGTGATAGTTTGAGGCTAAACATTCCTCAGATCAGAATTTAACCTGCTGTTTTCACATAAAAGTTGACAAATAGGAAACCAAACCCTGCAGATTTTCTCAACCATTTCATATTTGAGAGCCTCATCCTTAATTAGTATTAATTACAGGTAACACACCAAAAGTTTGAAGGGCTGATTATGCATTTTCTAGACAAACAAACCAGTTTAATATCCTACACTTTGATGGACTAACTTCTTTCAGGCTTCTCTAATGATATAGTTCTGGGTCAGGAATCATTGTGCTTTCTGTGCTATAAATATTTTGTTTTAAAGGGCACCATATCATATAGAAATATATAACACAAAGGACACTTAAAATCTAATTATTTAATATTACTGCAGGTCAGGAAGAGAAGGGGGAATTCTCATAAAAGTAGACTATTTACTTTTGAGTAATCAGCTGCACAATTCCTATGTAAAAATCTGTCCCTTTCCACTGGACACCAGAAAAATGCAAATGAACAAAACCCATATGATCAGCGTTTTAAAAAATCTTATTCATTTGATAGATTTATCTCGAGAATTGATTAACAGATGGTGGTGACCAGTGATTCACTGGCACCTGACAATGAAGTTTTCAAAGGAAAACATATACAAAAATACAAGATATAGTCAAGGCAAGTCATAGTCAAGTCAGGAAGAGAGTAGTTTGCAAGTATATCGAGTTGGTGTGTGTGTCTATCCATATATACCAATTCAGTAATGATTTATTATACTATCCATTGTGACCCATTATGCTTTCTTCTTGACATTGCATCTTGCAAACTGTTTATATTTTTCTTTTTGGACAAGATCTATCTGCTGCAGGTAACACTTAAACTGACATTGTATTTTACAGAGCACTCAATTTTTAGTAGAATGGACAGAGAATTAAGTGCGTAACTCTATTAACAAGAAAGGAAGTTTTAAAATTCCATTTTCTAAAGACTACAAAAATATATATTATTATTTCCTCCCAGTTTCTCACTAAGATTTACTGGACTGTTTAAATTGCTGGTGAGGAAAACTGTCCTGTAAGTCACCAGAAGAATAAAATAGTAATTTTATTTTTGTATAATGATATAAAGCCTGTATAATATGGGTTTAATAAGACATGACTGGTTGTTTATTTGAATAAGAGATCAATACTGGAAAGTTTGTTTGGACTGGGGAGATTGTTAAACTTAGCTATTGTCTTAAATGAAAGTTAAGGTCATTTTTTCTGACGACTGCATTTCATTTCATTGTTATGCTAATTTTTATTCATTTCGAAAGGACTGCTCCTTCTCTGAGTCATAGTTATGTCAATGAAATATAGACATACGTTCAGACTGGTTTTGAAGGTAGTCCTTAATTTTCTATTTAACACTGTTAAAATATTTGTTTATCTTACTGTGCATGGTAGATTGCACTTTTTAAGAAGTACATTGCATTATGGATTCATTTAATGAACTGAAGCATATTTGCAGTAATTTATTCACAATGGGCCTCTTGTGTTTGTGTGTATTTGAGAAGGACTCCGCATGAGAGGTCATAAAGATTGGGGAAGTTTGGAATTGCTTTAGATTGCTGGAAGTTTGCTTCTTTAATGTTCCTAGCATATACACTGTCCAGAATATTTTGCGAAGAGCATATGCACTAAAAGGCAAAATTTCAATTTATATCAGTTTTCTTTTAACTGGTGGATGTTATCATTCCCTTAGAAAGGGTGTTATAATAATAGAAACACTGAAAGATTTAAATATAGCAGAGCTAGTGGACAGTGCTATAATATACAATTTATCCTATTTGATACTTGTTAACAAGTGCAGTGATCCATGAAGAAGATTCTTCTTTGAGTTTTTGTGTCTGAGTTTAAATTAATGGTTTGGGAGTAGAGTCTATTACTGTGTGCTATATAGCTAGCAATCGTTTAAATTCAACACAAACTACACACAGACTGGGGTTCTCAAGGTGCCTAGTTATGGTTGTGATTGGCAACCAATCATTTCTTTCTCATTTTCATTACAATATGTCATCAAAAACACAAGTTTGTAAGGTACTTCTTCTGTTTACCATATGTTTGATATTCATGTCCCCAGCTGCGGGGGCGGGGGGTGGGGCAGAAAGAGTAACTTAGCAATATTACTACCTTTTTCAAATATGAAGTAAGAACATACATTAGTTTTCAATCTGTCTGACCTTTAAGGATTAGCAAAGGAGAAACAGACATCAGCAAACAGCATCTGAACCTTAGGGACAGTTGATGTAATCATATGCTGGCATGGCCTACACAGCAGTACAGTGATTCCCAAGAACAGTAGAGATATTATGCCAGTGAAACAGAAATCATGGAATGATGATCTGAGGATCAGCAAGAGGAAGGTTTTGACCTTGAAGAGGTTTAAGAGTGCGTTCTGAACAGCTATCTGGGACATAATTAAAGGCACTTTAACATGATAAGCCCTGAAGAATGCAAACCATCATCTGTGCACATTGAAGAGTAAAAGATATTGCTTTTATAGCTGTGCAGCTTATGGTCAGAAGTGATATGAAATATTAGAAATGTGACAGTTTTATAATAATTTTATAATCATTGTAATAATTTTCATTTGCAGCTTTTTGCCAGTGAATCTCTGGAATGGCATTAAGTATTTCTCACTTCAGCTTACCCTGTAATATTGGAGTGTCTCTGTGGTCTTTCTTTTTTCACGTAACTGTGTGCGTACAAGTTGCAAGCAAACAGGCGTTAAGATGATATCTGTTATTCAAGCTAACAACAGACTAAAGAGCGAGAGTTCCCAAACTCTTTTTGTTAAGTTCTTATGTGAAGAATACACCCCCCAGATCTCCTGAAGTCTCTTATAAAAATGCAGGTGTAGTATTTCAAGCAGGAAAATAAATAGGTCTTGTTGACTTCTGCAAACTAATTATTGCCAGAAAATGGGAAGATGAAAAGAAAATATGTAGATAAGGAGACTCAGTACATTTTCTTTTGTCGTCTTCTTCGAACTCTGAAGCGGTCTAATCAATATCCCCTGGACCACATAGAGGGCACGGTGTAATTTAGCTCTTCTGTAAAACACAGGATGGACTATGTAATCCACCTTGTGGGTTCATCACAATGAAATTGAAAACCAGTGATACATTACATGTGAATTTATCTTCTCCTGAGAAGTATGCATGGGTCCAGAGCGAAGAGAAGTCCATGTAGTCGAAACACAGGTAAGTGCTTTTATGATTACCGGGGAAGTGCCGTAGTTTGCCTGCCTGTTTATGACTGATAGCTTTGGCTCTTAAGGTGACTCCCTGAATGCCTCTTTTCCTTTAGTCAGGGGATTAATTCTCACAAGCTATAGTAGTATCTGGTTCCTGTATTTAAATTTTGCTGATCTGTCTGATATCTGACTGTAGCGCTAAACCTTAGGCAAAACCCAGTACACTATGCAATTAAAGCATTTGCATTGTCTCCTTAGATAGTTGCCTCTACCTTAACTTGACAGAAAATTCATCCTCCACATACTCTAACTCTCCATCTCATAATCATTCTGATTATTTATCTTAATAATCATTATAGCACATTTAGTCTATATCTGTTCTTCAGTGAGGTTTGGGAAAGATTACATTTATAAATGTCACATACTTTTCATTTTGGAGTATATATGGCAAAGGTGGCCTAAAGTCTGCCTACAGCACAATAAATATATTATCACCATCACTGATCTCGCACCTGATGAGTGGGTTTTATTTAAACTTTTAGGGACACCGAGTTTTGGGCTAAGAGCAAACATGGTAAAGTTAATCTCAAAAGTTTCTTAGAGAGAGGTACAAACAGCTGGACTTCTGTGTTTCAGCTGAACTATGGTGTTTGCAGCACATGGTGCCTTAAAAGGACTTATTCTGGATTGGAGAGTGGAAGCGATGGGAGCCATGTGTAAGATGAACTCATACGGTTGTGTTCAGAAATTTGCCAAGGGCTCTACCACAGAGGAGCCCAGTTCTGTCTGGAGCAGGAAAGCCTTGCTTTCTCAGCCTCTCAGGAGCTTCTGCCTCACCCGGATCGGATACAACCAGTGCAGCCTGCGCCACAGTATTCAAAGGCCATGGGACGGAACCCCATCTGAGGTGCAAAGTGGGCTCCCTGTGCCTGGGTCTGTGGCGACGGGAGCTGTGTAAACAGCTTAGAGTAAACAGAGAGATATTCTCAATGCTTCATTTCCCCAAATATTGAAATTCAACCCTTTTATGTTTTTAATATTTTTTTTATCAAAATCGTATTGGAGATTTATGCAGCTGCTGCTGTCGAATATTTGTAAAAGCCTCACAACTGCATCACATCATTCAAATATTTACTGCATGCAGGCTGTTCTGAAATGAAAGCTACTGCCTTCATTTACACCCACTAGGAATCTCCAAATTCAGTCACTTCCCCAAAAGGTATAATGGATTCCTAAGATGCTAAATTAATCTGAAAGATACTGTAGAGTCTTGCATATAGATAAACTGCAACGAGTGTAATGTAACAACTATAGTAGTCCCTCTGAGATGAGAAAGATTACTTCTCTCCATCAGTTTTTTATTGTTCTCTGCTGATAAGGCCCTTTACTACCCTTAGGGTACTTCTCGTCTGTTTAACCAAGAATGAAGAAAGCTATTTTTATCACTGAACAATATTTAGTTCTGTATAAAAATCTTTCATTTTTTGACATGTTTGTAATGCTTTGAGCTTAATGCCTCAGCGAAAGACTAGCTGTTCTCAGTGTATCCGTTTGTGGCACTCAACAGAAACTTTTTGATTTCCTTAGTTTATTAATATCTTTACATCTATGCTCTGCTTTATACTGAGTGTGTAGCAGCATTCATAGCTTTTATTTATGTCTGTATTAGCCTCAACACTGATATACATTGCTAATTAAATATGTACAGCATTTATCTGATGCCATGAAAAATGCACTGACAGTTTCCTGCCTTGTAAACTGGAAGGCTAGAAAATGTTTAATCACATTAAGGGCGACAGCAAGAGTTTGCCTCCTTCACATGGGTTTCCAGTAGCCACAGAGAAATAGGGGAAAAGTGCAGTATTTATCTTCTGCATAAATGTTTTTCAGAATTTAAACTCCATTCAGAATGAGAAATTTTCAGAGAAAAAAAAATTCAACTAACAGCGCTGTTTTATGATTTCAATTCACTCACCTCCTTCAGAAAAAGGCTAACAGTTTCAGACTGCCTACTGACACTATTAAACAAAATTAAATAAATATTAGTTCAAACGTTGTGCAACTAAAGGAGAAAAGTAGATTTTGTGCCTGTATAGTGCTGCTTACATAAGCACAATGCTAACTACCTCGCAGGCATTGATTTGCATGGTATCTGTACAAGACGCTCCAGACACAGACAGATTAATGAGCTCCTCTGCATTTAACCACCTTCGCCATTAATTCTGAGACTCAGAGGAAAGGAGAGGAGTATCCTCTGATACAAATCTACGTATTCTCTCAACTCTCTCAAAACTTCAGGTTTTTATATTAACATCATTAGGTACCAATGGCAAGCAAACAACAATGGCCTCGCTTTACTGAATTTTATTGTGCATTCCATTTATTTTTACTATACTACATCTCTATTGAGGCTCTTAGTAAAATGGAGTCTGAGGCTTGCTAGGTCCTGGCTACTGCAGTGAAAAGATGGCAGACAGTGTTATAGGTTACAATAAAAATAATGTTTCTATTATTTTTGCTCCCTTCTACCAATTTCCAGGGTTTTGCAGATTTGTGGTTTTCTGGTTTATTTTTGCTGTACTAAGAAATCAGTGCTAAAACTCAGATATATTCTTTGTATAATCTGGTTTATTAAGCCCCATGCACATCCCATCTGTTTTCTGAGACTGGAATGAAGAGAAACCACAAGCAGTTTCCTTGATCCTTGAAGCCTGTGGCTTCCCCTCACTTTGTACCCAATAAGCTCAGTCTCTTTTCTTCAAACTCACAACTTTTTTTCTTAGGTTTTTACATGCAGTAGGCTCAACTTAGTTTCCAGGTCTCTTCCTTTGCTTCCAGGGTGGACCCTTGTAGCTTTGCTTGAGCTACTTGTATATCCACCACTTTCGGTCGCTAGGTCAACAACTTTATTTATAAAGCAAGTTGACTGCTCTCTCTGTGGGTAGGAGGACAAGCATTGATGAAGTCACAGTTAAAAATAGCAAAGACGAACTATGTGGGGAAAAGGTGTTTTGAGTTATTGTGACTTAGTGACAAAGTAGTATCCTTTTTGGTATCCACTGAAGCTGAAAAATACACCTTAAAAAAATAAAAAATTCCAGATAACTTACTTCCAGAAGAAAATCCTAAGTGTGGCAGGAAAAAAAAGAAATCACAGTCAATCCATCAGTGGTATTCAGTAGATGATCTCATCTGATCTGGCATCCCCAGGTCATTCAGACAAAAAGAATATCTGAATACTTGAAATTTTTAGCTCATGTCTTTTAAATGGTGTTACAGTAAGTTACAAGCATGGTAACAGTCAACTTTCACTTTTGAACACTAAAGAAAGAGCTCCTAAATCATTTAGACATGAAAATTAAAGTGGGATCCAGAAAATAATGTGGGAAACTAAGTACAGGAAAGCTTTCTGGTTTTCTACACAAAAAGGCTTTGGGAGATGCAGATAATGATATTTAACTAAATGCCTGCCTAAATCTTCTCGACAGAGAAAACTATCAGTCTTTTGGAAAGTAGATGCCTCATAGATATCGACTGCATTTCTGGTCTGATTTCTTGGCTGAACATTTTGTGCAGATAAAATGAAGAAACAGCACTGTTCTTAAGCTCTTTGTAACACTTTACACAGGGCTAGACACTTCACAGACCAGTCTGGAACTATGCAGCCTAATGAAAAGGGTTTGACTTTCACTTTGTTAACCAAGTATCTCTTCATTGGTATATGTGAATAATAACTCCTCCATCCTTGAATTAACATTATTCACTAATTTGGAAAAATGTAAGTAGCACAGAATTGAAGAAAGGAATGTAGAAAATGCAACTTTTTAATAATATAATTAAAACATTGAGGGGTTGTTTATATTTGTTTTATTTTTATTTATCTTTATTAGGAGTATTAGGAGTAACACCACCACCCCAAACCTTGCAAGAGCAGAATCCATGAAAGGATTTCGTGCAATCAGTAAGGTAATGACTTAAAACTAGCTTGAAAGGGTGTTGTAGAATCATAATCAAGGTTTTAAGAAGCATGTCAGACTGAGGGTGGAAAGGACTTCCTTCTTCTGAAATGAAATGGGAAAGAAATTGGCCTTCTATTTTACAGAGAAGATGGAAGGTAAAATAAAATATCATTCTTTATTCTTAAATTGTGGTGCAAGACTGAGATATTGTTCTTGATGTTCCGCCCCACTCAATGAACCTTCTGGGCAGCATTTGTTATGCTTAGTAATGTCAAGGAACAAGGAAATTTTAGCTGTAGTAACGATAATAATGTCTTATGTTCCTTCAAGAATAGTCTTTTGGCTTGGGGTTTGCAATCCTCCTGCTGTCTGCATCTGTCTGATCTGAACTTTTTGGGCCAAATTACCCCGAACAGAGCTTTTTGACAAATGGAATGAACCTGGTATTCCTGGTCTCATGGATAAGTGAGGGAAGTGGGAAGGCTTCATGACTACAGCCATCACACTGAAAGGAGAAAAGAAGAGAACAGGGATTGAGTTAAGCAAATTAAGGTAGTTGGATCTGACTGAATTATGCAAACTGCAGATCAGTGCTATTATTCAATTGTCTTTTAACTCCTCCCTTTGATTATTTGCTGCTAAACTGATGGCCTGGAGGGAGTGGGAGGGAAGTCTGTAAACACTTCAAATGTCCTCCTAAATGTGCAACTCTGCCAAATAGCGACGGCAGCTACAAAGGTCAAGTGCAACACATCTAGCTGCAAGAAAATAACAGGAAGCCTCCCTTCTCCCCCCTTTACATGTCATGCTCTTATTTAAGATCTGGCAAAATAAAATAACTGCCCTGGCACCCTTAGCATCTGGTTCCCACCCATAATGGCTCTAAAGTCTGTTTTGAGAATGAACAGATGATAGATTTTTCTTTCAATGAAGGGATTGTGAGGGGCAAAGAAGAAAGAAAGGCATAAAAGCCATTCAGGGACAGATCAGAATAAGTATAACTGCAGCATTGCCAAATCTACAGAAAAGGGAGTAGTTTTCTCCCTCTTCTCCACTAGCAGTTGCAGTAAGCATATCTACACCTTGTGTGTGACTGGGTCTAAGCCATGGGCTTTGGCCCTGTGAGCCTCCTGCTATATCCAAATTAGGACAGAGGCATTCACACCCCTCAGCTCAGAGAGGGGAGCTGGTGCTTCCCAGCTGAGGGCAGTGTCTGCCACGGGAGGCTTTCCCCTTGAGGAGGAGAATCACAGTTTCACGGCTGAAACTGGCTGGTGTTAAGGGGTTACTTTTCCTAGCTCCTATCCCGTGGAGCCAGCCAGGGGAGAAGCAGTCATGCAAGTAGTGGTCTCAGTGGGATGCCCTCTGTTCACGTTCAGTTGCGTGAGTTGGCTTGGGTGGGATCGTGTGCTTTATTTCCCACTGGAGCATAGCATAAGAGAATTACTCTTGCAGACAGCACTATCATCTCACCTGGGATGTGGCATCTTGTAGCCATATCCTATAGAGACGTGTTCACAAATAAAGACCTTAGCCTCTACTTTCTCCAGAAAGCTGGAATTTCTTTAACCTATGAGCCACAGGGGCCTAATTAGACAATACATATGGCAAGACATAACTTAGGCTTATGACTTCTATTGTGTGAAGTTGTGACAAATTCAAGCACAAGCTCAGCCCCAGAGTATGCAGCACAGATTTTTTGCTGACCAGTGGTACAGTTCTGCTCAGAGCCACTCATCTAGGTTGCCTACCTCTTCTCTGAGTTGGTGTGGTAGGTTGACCCTGGCTGGATGCCAGGTGTCCACCAAACCCACTCTATCACTCCCCCCTCCTCAGCTGGACAGGGGAGAGAAAATATAACAAAGGACTCATGGGTCGAGATAAGGACAGGAGAGATCACTCAACCAATTACCGTCACAGGCAAAACAGACTCAGCTTGAGGAAAATTAACTCAATTTATTACCAATCAACCAGAGTAGGGTAATGAGAAATAAAACCAAATCTCAGAACACCTTCCCTCCACCCCTCCCTTCTTCCCAGGCACAACTTCACTCCTGGATTCTCTACCTACACCCCGCCAGCGGCGCAGTGGGACAGGGAATGGGGTTTACGGTCAGTTCGTCACACATTATTTTCTGCCGCTTCATCCTCCTCAGGGGGAGGACTCATCACACTCTTCCCCTGCTCCAGTGCGGGGTCCCACCCATGGGAGACAGTCCTCCATGAACTTCTCCAATGTGGGTCCTTCCCACGGGCTGCAGTTCTTCACGAACTGCTCCAGCACGGGTCCTTTCCACGGTGTGCAGTCCTTGGAGCACAGACTGCTCCAGCGTGGGTCCCCCACGGGGTCACAAGTCCTGCCAGAAAACCCGCTCCAGCGTGGGCTCCTCTCTCCATGGGGCCACAGGTCCTGCCAGGAGCCTGCTCCAGCGCGGGCCTCCCACGGGGTCACAGCCTCCTTCGGGAACCCACCTGCTCCGGCGTGGGGTCCTCCACGGGCTGCAGGTGGATATCTGCTCCAGCGTGGACCTCCACAGGCTGCAGGGGGACAGCCTGCCTCACCATGGTCTTCCCCACAGGCTGCAGGGGAATCTCTGCTCCAGCGCCTGGAGCACCTCTTCCCCCTCCTGCTTCACTGACCTGGGGGTCTGCAGGGTTGTTTCTCTTACATGTTCTCACTCTCTCTCCATCTGCCATTTCTCTGTGCCCTGCAACTTTTTTTTCCTTCTTAAAATGTTATCACAGAGGCGTTACCACTATTGCTGATGGGCTCAGCCTTGGCCAGCAGTGGGTCCATCTTGGAGCCGGCTGGCATTGTCTCTGTTGGACATAGGGGAAGCTTCTAGCAGCTCCTCACAGAAGCCGCCCCTGTAATCCCCCCGCTACCAAAACCTTGCCACACAAACCTAATACAGTCGGTTATCCAAAGCTGATCAGGTAGGAATCCAAAAATATAAACATGCACTGCCTCTTCTTATTTCAGAGAAGCTCATTCCAGTATTAAAGAACAGGCATCCTCATGTTGTGGCTAAAGTGGTACTTGTCAGATTCCTGCTTTCCACTGCCGGTGCTAGCCCGGAGTAGTCCTGGCAGTCCTTGCAGGAATCTCACTGCTGTGGATCCAGTTCTCTCAGACTCCATTTCAGACACTGAAAGTGAACCACTTCTCAGATTCCTGCTTCTCTACCAGGAGAGACATATTTCCCTCATTCTTCTTGCTGTGTCCAAGCTCCATTAGCTAGCCATAACATCCACCTCCCTTCAGAGATCCCTTCACCTGGGAGAAATGTACTGCTTTTCTTACGCTTAGTTCCCATCAGGACTACAGTATTTTTTTCATCATCACACTGCACTTAAAATTTGAATAAAAACCAAATAAATGTAAATGATACTGACCAAGCTGGTTTTGCCCCAGAACTCTGTGCCTGACTCTCTGTAACAGAGAGTGCAGTGGGATCAGTCCTTCTCAGCCCTCTGATCCTCTGGCAGTGGGGTGCACTAGAGTAATAAGGTGGAGACATCAAAATACAGGGAACTGGAATGCTACAGGAGAGAGGATACAAAAACAGTGGGAAAGAAATGAAAGCTGACAAACTAGATTGTGAGGCCTCTTGGACTTGCTATGTGTCTGTGCAGTGTCTAATAGTATTGGGGCACTCAGGATATGAACAATAATAATGAGAGATTAGTTGATGAGTTGCACAATGGTTAGCTGAAGTAGTACCTTTATTGATTCTTCAAACTATCTAATTCTTTCTTTCTAGCTTACTCAGATATCTATTTAGTTGGCATCTGTCTTAACTTCATATATCATTGTAACTGTTTTCTTCCCAGACTGACTGCTACTTAAGGGATAATAGGAGGGATGCTCTGTTTTACTAGACAATAATATGGTTCCTGCTTGAATCAATTACAAGGCTGAAGGGAACCTGATTATTGCCAGAGAAAATGGGGCATCCCTCCTATTGTGTTTAATATACTAGAAGTGAACCAATAAAGTTGATTTTTGGATACAGAGTTAATTACATTGAAAAATCAGCTGTAATCCAGCTGATGAATACTGCTTTTAAACACCCAGAAGTATACTCATTTAGACCTATTATTTCCTATTTGTAGGAATTAGGGTCTCTATAAAGTTAGCTGATCAATTTCATTTTAATTGTTCCCTTATTATGGAAAGAAGTATGGAATGAAGATAATACTCGTATGCCCACCTCTTAAGGGTGTCCTGAGAATTAACCAGTTAATGCTTTTACAGCACTTTTAACATTTACAAGAAAATATAACTGCTATGCATTATTAAGTAATAATTACTATTAAGCAGGAATACCTAAACAGAGGTTACAGATTGCTTTCTCATGGCCTTTCCAATCCCTGCTACTTATTGGGAGGAATCCCACCTAGGGTGCAGAGAATGCACTGCCTTAGGAAGACAATTTACATCTGCCTCCATTTGTTTCAGTAAATCAAGCCTTCTGGCTCTCCCTTTTTCCACTCACAAGTGAGAAGGACGGGTTTACAGGCAATGCAAAATTGCACCTTTAAGCAAGGCTGTGCGTAGGCAAAACATATGCCTATAAGCCACTAAAGGAGATGGAATATGTCGGAAAATAGGCCAGATAGCTGTTCCTTTTATCTTTATGGACTTTATTCCTTCCAGAATTGGGCCCTTGATAATGTTGAGATTATCTGTGATAGCCCCAGCCAATAAAAGAAGAAAGGATGACATTTGTGCTGAAAATCTGCCAGTGACAGGAAGGACACTTGCAATACCTGACCTACCCATCTCTGGGGTTCTTCATGTAATGTGAAAGAAAAACATCAAAGAAAAAAGAATTGGATGTGCTCTAGGTATTTATGTGCTCATAAACTTGCACCTCTGAGTGATGGTGAGGCTCCTGAACTCCACTCAGGGAAAAACTAGTACCCATTGCAGGTAACGTGGAGATGTACGTCAGTCCTGCTTAACAGCCACCCGTATGGGTTTGCATGAAAGGATAAAGATGGACTCACAGGAATTTCATTGCCAATACTCAGATTGTTAAACTGTACACATGTGAAATAGGGAGGTTGTAGGGTGATAAGGATTAACAAGGAGAAAGCCGTGATGGTACTATTGTATCATTTTACCCACAGAAATCCTCACTTTGAGTAAGACTGTGTGACAATAACTCCATGTTGTTTTCCCTGCCTGAGAGTCTGCCTTTTTACCATAATTTTATATAATCTTCCCAAGAATTCAAAGGAAAATACAGCAGACTCTTATGTGCTCCTGCCACATTTATTTACATCACAGGAACCAGTCACTTAAGCTTTCAATTTGAAGTTAATAAATTCTGTAAGCAGTTACACAATGCTAGAATTGGCAGATAAGGCCATCTCACCCACAGAAAAAACCCACTGTCCCCTTCCAGGGAAGACTTGTCCTGTTTCAAGGCCTTGTGTAAATTAACATGTAGGTTTGCATTATTCAGCACGCCAAGGGCCAAATTCCATCCCTAATGAACAGCTAGCAGAGAGCTCCTGCTGCAGCTATGGAGGAAGGATGGTCCTTTCCAGGCTATGAAACACCCGTGCTTCGCTCACTGGTGAGACCTTCCTGTTATCAGGACAGACCTTATCAGACTTGTTCTGCACAGAGGTGGAAGAGTTCAGGGTTGCTGTGCTGCATAGCCAAACCCTACCTGGCTATTTGACTGGCAGAGGAATGAGATGATACTTTCATGCAGGTTATTTTTAACATGATCTGGTTTCCTTGAAAAAATGGAAAAACTCTTGTATGCTTAACTGTGGGTTAATTATATCTTCATTTTTAACCAGGGTTTATTCCATCCACATTATATTTCTGTAACATATTTTATATGAGTTTTCAATCCTGCCACATCAAGTGCTCCTTTAATGCAATTCTTCTGTTAGTCAGAATTATTAGTAATTAAATTCTCTCAAATACGCTAGTGTAAAGCAGAGGGAGAACATTCCAATTCTATCAGCACTGGTGTTAATTATTTTAGGCAAGCTGTCATTTATGTTTTCTAAAGTGGATTTTGTTCTTGCAGTCAGGAACATTGCTTAGTGCAGAATTAATTAATCATTATAAATATAAAACCTGCAGTATCAGCTTCTGCGTTCAGTAAGGTTTCAAGAGGCAAGGTTGAAGGAGTCAATAGGCTGCTGTGGGGAATCATGGTTTTTTCATCTGATACAAGGACAATTAAATTATACACTTAATCTTTACAGGAATATGTATTTAAAGCATCATTGCAAAATAATGAAAAAGAAAAATTGATAATTTATTGTTACTGGCAGTTTTACTAATGCAATATTGTTTAAAAAATGCTGCATAAAATAAGTTTAGTGAGGAGGAAACTGAAAAGCTAAGTTTACTATAAATCTGAAGAGTTGTTTTTAAAGGTGTCTTTCTCATTTTACCTCTTTGGAAAATGGTCGGGTCACTAATTTACTCACCATAGTACAAATGCCAGCACAAAGCACTACAAGCCCACAAGAATAAACAGATAATAATCCAACCTTGCCTAGAGCACGCTGTGTAAGAACTGAGTGCCAGCAGTGAAACTGTGGGGGTGGCTTTGCTAGAAGAGGCCAAGCAAGGCTGACAGCTCAGGAAAACCGGAATTAATGACGAAATAATCTAAAAATTTAATCTTACTATTTGGCACAAGTGAAGTTGGCTTTTTTTTTACCTGCACCCTTATTTTCCCATCAAAAAACAATTAAAGCACATTCATTCTCAACATAAAGGGACACAATTTCATTTCCTAAGACATGCACTGACTTTACACCAGCAGAAAATTGGTGATGATTTTCTCATCCAGGGATCAAAAATGTGATGGATGGCCACTAACCGCTTTACTGAATTGACTGCCACCATAATGTTGCATGTCTCATTGTTTTACAATCTGGATTTGCTGGCATTTAATCTCCAAAAGCAATGTATGATCTGGGGCTTTGAGGAGGGGAGGAAAAGCAAAGCTATCTAAAGAAACACACTCTGAATCCTATGCCATACATGTTGACCTCCTGTTGAAATTGCACTCTCTACTTTTCAAAGGCATTCTCTTGACATGTAGCTTGTACGTGATTGAAAGGTATGGGTCTATCTGCAATAGATAGTATTAATTATGTAAGCTTCCTCACTTTTATAGTTTATTGTAAAAGATATTATTTTATGATTTGTATCAGTACAATTATGTTTCTAATGGGATTTTAATTGATTTTGAATCCAATTTTAAAAATCCTTATTTTTAAAGCACACCTTAGCTGCTGCTACTTTGAATCTGTGCCAAGCTGGCAGACTGTAACTCATTGTGTCATCATTTAAATGTCTTGCTGCAGTGCCGGCTTTAGGGATTCGGAAGTGACCTGCATTTAATAGAGTCTCTTAACTTACAGCAGTTTCGGAACTCAGGGATGCTGAGATCTTCAATAAGCATGCTACTGACAGTCAGTAGGCATCTGGTAGGATTGTGTTATTTTACTTACTCTTGACACTTGTTGAGCTGATAATCTTTTAAAGATGCTTTTATTAAGTAGTGCCATTACTTTCCCAATACATGTTTGGAGTTTGGTCTTACCCCAAAACCTTATTTACCCAGACAAACCCAGGATTTAGTAGGCATGCAATTAATCAAATACAACTCACAAACATCTTTCTTTATCTTGGACACATCTGACATCCACATCCAAATATACACAAGGTTTGAGGTGAGTAGAAATATGGATCACCATTTCTTCATTTGGGCTCCTTCTTGTCCCTCTAGATATCTCTCATGTAGCAATTTCCCAACCCTTTTATACCCATGTTGATTGAAAACGTAGAATTTGAGCTGAGGCAGTTTTAGATAATTATCAGTTATAAGAGAAACAATGGTTATTTTATACATGCAAAAACCTTTCTTAGTAGTTGAGATAACTTCACATAAGCTCATTCGACTATAAATAGGGCATATTACTGCCCTCAGGCTGAAGCAACAGCCTAATAACCATTGAAAACAGTGGTTCATCTACCAATGTCATGTATATTCTGCTATTGCTAATGATGATCTCAGTTCATGTTTCAATCTGTGGAGCTTTCCAGTGCAAACTTTCCATTAACCCAGAAGATTCTAAAAGGTTAATTAATCACTGACTGGGTCTGAGGGAAATTGCAGTAAACTATTGCCCAAAGGTATTAAAGCGCTCCTTTTGATTGGCTTCAGGCGATATTACCTAATCCTAGGAATGGCTTTAACCCTCAGGCAGTAGTTCATTGCGGTTGGCCTCAAGTGCAGTCAATAATCTGTATTTGCTATTAAGCCTCTGCTGGTAATTGAATTTTGGTTTAGTGGAAGAACCAAGAATTTTAAAGAACAAAAAACCCCCCCACAACTGTCTTTATTTTAGGTTCTATAAAAGATATCCTTTGAGAGCATTCTTGTTAAGTGTGGAAAAACGAACTTAGAATCAGAAGGGAGTGTTACCTACACCTGTTTCTGAAAACAAGAATTTGACCTGCTTTCCTCCCTCTTTCTAGATGAGTGCTCTAACCACTAAGCTTTGGGACATTGATTTTTTTCCTCTTGAAATTGTTCCACATTTTATAAAATGTTCAGATACTAATTAGTGCAGAAGCTAGTACCTCACTACCAGGACACACTTTTCTTCAGAGCTGTGCAAGTATCCACGTTAGTGAATGAAGAGGATATCAAGCCAGGTAATGAGTCAGCTCCAGGACTGGTATGGTTGTGTCAGTGCAGGGCTGTGCTCAGGCTAATTAGCTCATTTGAAGAGAAGGGCTAATTAACTCTGGAAGAGCAGTGAGCAGCTGCTTCTCATGTGCAGCTACTATTCCTGCCATGCACCTCTGCAATACTTGTGTAGCTCTGACTCTGCTGTGTAGACCTCTGGATGCAGCATTCCTCAGTGCAGACCTCCCCTACACTCTGAAAACACAATATGTGGATGGGCTTAACTCCAGTAATCTTGTGGTTGGTCTTTTTTTCGTTCATCCCTTTCACCATTTTATCTCTGCCTTCTTTCATCATACATACTATACTACTGAAAATTGTTTAGCAGCACAGTTTCTTGCTGTAAAAGAAATAAAAAATATTTGGGGTGTCAGAAATGGGTGACAGAAGCTGTATAACTACACAGACAAGCACAATTTTTAATGGCCCTTCTGTTTTGAATCAATGATTCTAGGAACTGCTTAGCTGACATACCCCAACTATATGGCCAGGCAGACAGGCACATGGACAAATGTAGATGTGACTTTTCTAGCAGATGCTGCTTAGAATTTCCCATTTAAAACTTGTCCTTCTGTTTTCAAATAGCAGCACTAGTATAAAAGATGCAATTCTATTACCCTGCAGTTTCATTTTTTTATACAAACTCTGAATACAGGCTAATACATCTCCTCTCCCCATGATACACTAGAGTGTAACCCACTGAATAAAGAACAGCTCCCTATGCAGCTGAGCATTATATTATAATGAAGAGACTCAGTTATCAGCTTATTAATATTTCTAAATGAAACAATCGTTCTAATACAACAAAAATAAAGAAATATTTCTTTCTCTTTTGTATTTGAATTAGGGTGTTTTCAGTCCCATTACTGTAAATTAGTTCAACAGAGCTGGCACAAAGTAGTTCCGCATAATAAAAAAATGTTGAATTATTACACACGTTAAGTTTCTGGGTACCATTGTTTGCCATAACTCAACTAAACAGGCAAGTGAGACATTTAGACACCTGATGGCAATCTTTCATTAAATTTGATTAAATATGATTTGTGCTTCTTTCTGTATGAGAATGTCTCAGGCATAACAATACAAAACCCATGAAAAGTCTTACAATGAGATGCAGAAGGGAGAGAGGGCACTTCTTGGATGTGGGTTCAGTTCCCAGAAAGGCAGCATAGGAGAAAAATTACATGAGCTGAAGAAGTTAGAGGGGAAAAAAGCAGGAATTTTAAAGCAGCAAAGACACTTAAGCATTTTTTAAGCCAGTTAAAGTGAGAAGAAACTGGAAGAAAGTAGCAATAGAAGGGAGGAAAAGGTGAGTGAGGTTTATGTTGTGTTAAATGATGCAACATAACCTAATGCCATGCATGGATTGTGTTACTTCAGAGACTTAAACAGATGCTGCTCACTTTTTCTTAGGGCTGACTGGCCAGCTACCCAAGCTTTCTTATTGCTATGCCATGTACAATAAACTTATTTTCGCAAAATGAATGTGATCATCTGTGACAAATTCTACCCTTCCTCACTATCTATACTCATCTTAAATGTACTGAACTTTGCAGCAGCTCCATATTTGAGGCTGAGAGGAAGGCATGCTGAAGGAAATGTGCATTCAAACTCATTTGGTAGCTGATGTAATAAATAGCAGTCCTGGTGTTTGTCAGTCTGTCCGTGCCAAAGACTGTGAAATACAGTTCTATAGAGCTTGGCAAGAACCCAGAAGAGGGAATCGTAGTTGTCAGACCCCTTTGGCTCCTGATAAAGTTTTGTGGGAGCCAAAGAGGGGCCCAGGGTATGGACTTTCTGGCTTTTCCTTCTTCTACATCTGAGGAGCTTTTCCACTCTTCCCATTCACAGGGGCCTCGATGGGGGATAGCCGAATAGCGCATCCATCTTCCTTCTCTGTCTCCTGGAGAACCCAAACACAATGATTTGCATTGGTCACACTGAAGAGATACTTTACCTGCATCCAGTTCTTCTGTCCCTGCCTGAGGGGCTCAAGCACAGCTGGTGAGCAGGGACAGATGGAGGACAGGTAAATCCTGAGACAGCCACAGTTCGCTCACCAGGCAGTGGTTTCATCTTGCCAATTGCTTAACAGTGGAAGCATACTGTGAGTGCCAGGGGCTGTGGTCACTGAGAAAGAGACTTTGATTAGTTTTCAGGAGGTACAGCAAGAACCTGGCACTCTTTTATTCCTGAAAATATAGTGCTGTCCTAGAAACAGCTTAAAGGAGAGATCTATGTGGTATTATAAATAACTGTAAGCACAAATGGGTGCTTGGTCCTGGACAAAGCTTAGAGTAACTCCTTTACACTAGAGGAGTCACTCTAGTGTGTTACTTGATGTGAGAGAGATTCAGTCAGAAGTGTTACTTTCTGAAACATCTCTTGGTTTTAAGAAACAATGTGCTGCTTGGATTGAGCTAAAACCTGTAATTCTGGAAACCTTAAAAAACAAACACCCTGACAGACAGAGGCAAAGGCATGTACCAGCAATTGGCATTTTTTTCATGATATACAAATCCCTATTGGAATGAACAAAGCACGTCTCATATCTTTTTGTACATCTCCCTGAGGAGGAGCAATGGCAGTCCATTTAAAACCAAAGTAAATTTTACCCTTGCTTCCCAGTTCACCTGGCCACAGAGCATTACCTAGCTGTTCAGCCATAAGGAGATACCTGGTCATTTGGGAAGTGGAGAGAGGATGCGGGGTGCCACCTTCTCTTCAGTGGTAGAAGTTGGTATTCTTCATCCCTGACAGCTGGTGGGCAGTCAAGACTCAGGCAGCCAGCCTTGTGTTTGCATTTTCTTTGAGTGTTTATCTCTCAGATGTAACATATACATCAATCTTACCTTTCCAAGATCTCTTTTTTTTCAGCATACTACTTCTTCATGAAATAGTAATTTTGTTTTATAGAAGATGAATGAACTGTGTTGAAGAGACAAGCAAACAAACAAGTCAGATACTGATTTTTGCTTTCACACTTTGCCTCAGCAAAAAGGCTTCCTGCCAGTGTCACATTAATGGCTATACATTCACATTTTATTTAGCTCTAGAAAAATCAAAAAGAGGCCATACAACTTCTAAAACTGTATTACTAATTGAAATAGGACATTCAGCTTCTGCTGCTAGAAGGGTTCCTTGAGCTGTGCATACATTGTGATCTGAGGATAAGGGCTGGAACATATAAATTTAACCCTTAAAAGAACAGAGTTTAAAAGGCTAGGGTTTATCTGATGTTTCATAAACACTACCTTGAGCTCCCACATAGAACCCTGTAGAAATGAAATGAAATAAAACTGTGGGTATCCACGCAAGTAATACTTCCCCTCACAAGTAGTGAGTATATTAACCCTGCCCCCCTGCCCTCCAAAAGGTTATAAACAGCCCTTACCCCAAATAAATTTGAAAACTCAGGATGGACGTCAAAGGAGATGATATAGCTTAGACTTGGCAAAGTAATAATAATGAGTGAGTAATCACCTCATGTGCACATTTTAGTCTCCCAACCCCACTGTGTTTTGGAAGTAGACCTCTAAAACTTTTACTGCATAGGCCACTTTCCCACTCACCTGCTCGTGATATTTACCGGCTCTGAATCAGCCACTTTTCTTGTAAGCATGTCAGCTGCAGTTGCTTTATTGCAGCAAAAGAGACAACGTTTGTTTAACTACAAGCCTAACTTTTAATGGAAAGGCAAAATTTTCAAATATTAGAAATGCAAATAAGACCTGGCCTATTTGGTCTTTTCTCTTGTTCCCCATTAATACGATCCCCCATTTCATTTTGGTACTGTCAGAAATCTTCCTCACCTTTGTTTATCTGGAGTTTTAAAGCAGCTCTGGACCAGTCTTCTCCTTGCTTACACCAGGTGTCGATAGGGAACACCTTCTTTTCACCACTGTAAGCTACAGGGATTAGATAAGCAACAAACAGAGTCATTAGAAGCATTATGTAATTGCATATACCAGTTATGGGTCTATGGATGGATGACTATTATATTAAAATACTCTTGGCAGACCGCCTGAGCAGACATATGCAGTGGAGGCTGTAGCAGAGATCTAATTTAATTTGCTTTTTTAAACCTTGCTTTGTTTTTTTGGCTTGTTGTTGTTTTTATCCCAACAGATTTAGTTTGTATGAAGCTGAAAAGCTGTTGTAAAGATTTGGAAACCCAGACCCACCTCTTTCAGGAAAATTTCTTTTCTTGCAGAGTTTTGAAGGATAAGATGATTGAGTTGCCATTTCTGTGATGTTTGATAGGGTTTTGAAACCTGGGCTAAAGTGACCCATATAAAATGAAAGAAAATAGGGACACTGCATTTCTGCTAGAAAAACTGGGACATCTGGTCACCTCATTTATTACCAAAAGAATACCTTCAGAGTATGATATCTATAGATACAGGGGATTTGATTCTTTCCAACAATTTCTTTACAATGAGAGGAAAACAGAGATTCTGTTAGTTAAAAGTTGATCTAAATCCCTTGTTACAGTTACGAATTTTGAATTTTTAAACCAGAAACAATGATTTTATTTGTTAAATTTACAGTAATAAGAGATTCCTATGCCTAAGGCTGTAAGCACATTCGTATAATTAACATCATAATAAATACAGTTAGACTGAGTCTCTCCAACATTAATATGATCTGTTTCCCAGCTAACTATGTACCTTGTTCAAACCTGTTCAAAAACCTACATAAGAGGTTTATTTTGTAGTCTGCTAGAATGGAGTGTTTCACAGGCAGAGAGGAAATGCTTTGGATAGGCTATACATAATAAGGCAGAGATATGTTAATGATGAGAACATGAAACATATAAACTCTGATGGAGATTGTCATTACAATCAAATATATCAGTGAACAAGATTCACAAGTACTACAGATGCTTGAAAGATAAAGCTCAAATCTGAACTCTGAATTTCAGTGTATAGGAAGAGAAGATTCTTTTGCACTCTATCATTGAAAAATTTTGGAACATGTGTATTTAAAATCATGTTGTTTTGAGCTGAGTTTATTACTGTTGGGGAAGATTCCAAATTTAGGTGGTCTTTAAGCATTTTCACTGTGACATCAGAAGTAATGTAAGCCCTCATCCCTGCATCACCAAATGCTTGACTGCTAGGGGAATGGTCCACATAACATTGTTTCACAGCTTCAACACTACGTGGCACAACTGCTTAACAAGCTCCATAATGTTGGGTTGGAGCCCCAACCTTTATTCCTTCTGAAGTTCTGTTTTAGTGAGGTCACCTCAGATTCAGTCTACTATAGATGTTACTGAACCTCTTGAATGGCCAGCCTTACGGTTCCTTGATCAGTTTGTTGCTCCAGAGAAACCAACACCATTTCGCATCTTGTCAGTGAAACAGCAATAGTATCCATGCTACCTTGCCTCCTTCGCCACCTTCTACATCCCTTGCAGGACTGCAGCATATACATCCAGATGCCCAGAGGACCTTCCTTTGTCATCTTAGCGGTTCCTAGCATCACTCTCCCCTTTCCTCCACCCTTTTCTTAGCATTCAAAGCAGCATCCAGCTCATCCTTCACAATCTCTAGCCATTTCTGTGTTTCCTTTGCATCTGTAAGGTAGAACATAAGTGATCCTTAACTGCAGAGGGCTCTGAAGGGCATCCTCAGCAGCATGCTATCTGTAAGCCTGGAGTTCTCAGTGAGGATGTGAATTTTGTTAATGTAAAATTAGGCAATCCTGTATAGTCAAGACGCAATGATTTCAAGTGATAGTTGCTCCAATCTTCGATTAACTGTGATAGATGTATCATATAGTTTAGCTAACCAGCTTACTAAGCCTCTTTTTTTTATGTTTTGTTTTCAGAAGTTTCTTTGGGGATCTGCTAGTGCGTGACATATGCTGTCCATGGTTTGACTGCTATGTCTTCTCCCTCTACTGCTAATTTAGTTTTTGATCAGTTTGTTCTATGTGTTCTTTTTCATATTCGTACTGATTGTGTTACTAATGTTGCAGGCCATGGGGATGAAAGTCAATAACCAGTTACCAAAGTGGTCTTTAGAAGGAAAACTTAATTTTATTAGCTCAGGAGGAATATGGAATTTGAGCCATGCTGAGATAACATCACACGGTAGGTCACACCCAAGGGCTGACATTATCTCTCAGGAACACACACTCCTGGGGTGTCTTATTAATTATATTTAATTGCATGAAAATTAATGATCTTTTTCAGTGACTACAGGGCTACTCTACAGCTGCAAGACAAACTATATTAACTTTGATTTTTATGTTTCTTGGTCTTTGAGCAGTTAGATGCTTTCACTTTATCTTAATTCACTCGCTACTCTTCTAGCGTATAACTAATTTAATATTTTTTATTGTTTCCCAGCACCATTGCTTTATGCTTTCAATAAGAAATTTTCTCTGCTATTTTTATTGTGTTTATCATCTGTGCCTAAGACAGCAAATTTACCTCATTTACCTTAAAATTCCCCTTAATTTGAGAAAGGTTTAAAAGCCATTTGCCAATATAAATATTGAAGGGACACAATCCATGATTCTATTAGTGTCCTGTTCGGTTTATATTTAGACAATATTAAGATAACCAAGATGTCTATAATCAAAAAATGAACCAGACTAATAATGTTGCTGGAAAACAATCTTCAGAACTTGTGTTAAATGGCTGCATTAAAAACCTAATACCTCCCCCAAACTAAAGTACTAATATTAGACAACATGGGCTACTGAAATGCCAGAAGTGAAAAACCCAAACAAGAATCAGTATATGACAGATATTTTGGTTTTCCATTTGACTTGACAGATCTTGGTCCCTTTTAGGTATTTCTACACTCTGTACGATAAACTCCTGTACTCCATATTCATAGACCTGTGATACTTCCTAAACAAATTTAACATTCAAGACATTTCTATTTTTGATAACCTTTTTGTCGAATATGGAGTGTGGCTGATTTTATGGAGTAACTGTAAAAAGCTGGAAGAAATGATGAATGAACTGAGAAAAACTTGCTCTGAAGGAATAAGGATGATGCTGTGCTATCACTGCTGAGTGTTATTCATTATACACTATAAGCACTGCTGCAGAATATTTAGTGATGAACACTTACAAAGCTCAGTATATCTTAAAAGCCCAGAAGAAATAATTTGGGCCTTAAATAACCTTCTGTTAATTTTTAGCACATATTAGACATCTTTCCACTGACAATCAAGCCTTTACGTAAATACCCTTTTCTCAAGTCTTCCAAATATTTCCAACATCATAATGAACCCCACTTTTAAAATCAGTATCTCTTCATGGTAAACACATGCTGAACACTTGAAAGATCCAATGCAACCTACATACCCATAAAATTTATTCTTTGTAATAATATGGTCTTAAAGTTCTGACTCATAAGAGCATCATTTTATTGAAAATATAAAAAGTAAGATTTTAAATGAGTGTAGAAAAATGAATTTAAGACATTAAATGCTTATTCTTTGCTCTATAACATTTGATATGCTGTTTAAAAACAGTTACAGGCTTGGTACAGAAGAAGGAAAGAAAAAAGCATGTTAAATAGAAAAAGTTATAACAAAGTTCAGGTCACTTTTTAGTTAATGTTGGTGATTACATGTACAGCTGTATTTGATGGCACGTTTAACTTTTCCAGTTTGAAACAACATAAAAATATCAAGAGCAAATATTTGCACAAAACTTTCAGTTTATTACTCATTCACTTCAAACTAGCTGTTTAAAACTCATCTCTTCAGTTGTTTAAGAGGTGACTTAATCAAGTACCTACATGAAGCAGACCTATTTGATAGCAGACAGTACTTTAATCTAGCAGACAAAGGCATAAAACAATCAAATGGTTGCAAGCTGAATTTTGACAAAAATAAGTCTGGCACACTTTCTTATGAATGAGAATAATTAACTACTGCAAAAACTTACTAGATGATGTAGCACATTCTCCACTCTACAAGTCTTTAAATCAGTATAGAATATCTGAACTCCAGTAGTCAAAGCAATTGCTGACTAAATGCAAGAATTTTGATGCTCTTTAGCCTAAGATACCTACAAAATCAGACTAGATTATCATAATAGCCCCTCCTGGGCTTAGAATCTCGTAATTCATGAATCTTGGCCTACTGCAGAGGAAAGTTTTATTAAATAGAGATTTTCTCTGTTAATTTTTAATATTTAATTAGAACTCCATAATTCTAGGCCACTGGATACCAGTGAACTGGCTAGCGATAAGTTACTTCCTGCTGACTAAGAAGGCACACTCTTCTGGAAGTCAATAAATTTACCATGGGTCAAAAATGTCTCATCAAAGACTCCTTTCACAAAACAGCAGCATGTCTATCTTCTTTGTGCAGGTCTAGAACAGATGGACTTGAATTCTTTTATCTCAGTACCTAACTGTAGCACCTAAATTATTTGTAAGTGTTGTGGTGGGTTGACCCTGGCTGATGCCAGGTGTCCACCAAACCCACTCTATCACTCCCCCCTCCTCAGCTGGACAGGGGAGAGAAAATATAACAAAGGACTCATGGGTCGAGATAAGGACAGGAGAGATCACTCAACCAATTACCGTCACAGGCAAAACAGACTCAGCTTGGGGAAAATTAACTCAATTTATTACCAATCAACCAGAGTAGGGTAATGAGAAATAAAACCAAATCTCAGAACACCTTCCCTCCACCCCTCCCTTCTTCCCAGGCACAACTTCACTCCTGGATTCTCTACCTACACCCCGCCAGCGGCGCAGTGGGACAGGGAATGGGGTTTACGGTCAGTTCATCACACATTATTTTCTGCCGCTTCATCCTCCTCAGGGGCAGGACTCATCACACTCTTCCCCTGCTCCAGTGTGGGGTCCCACCCATGGGAGACAGTCCTCCATGAACTTCTCCAACATGGGTCCTTCCCACAGGCTGCAGTTCTTCACGAACTGCTCCAGCACGGGTCCTTTCCACGGTGTGCAGTCCTTGGAGCACAGACTGCTCCAGCGTGGGTCCCCCACGGGGTCACAAGTCCTGCCAGAAAACCCGCTCCAGCGTGGGCTCCTCTCTCCATGGGGCCACAGGTCCTGCCAGGAGCCTGCTCCAGCGCGGGCCTCCCACGGGGTCACAGCCTCCTTCGGGAACCCACCTGCTCCGGCGTGGGGTCCTCCACGGGCTGCAGGTGGATATCTGCTCCAGCGTGGACCTCCACAGGCTGCAGGGGGACAGCCTGCCTCACCATGGTCTTCCCCACAGGCTGCAGGGGAATCTCTGCTCCAGCGCCTGGAGCACCTCTTCCCCCTCCTGCTTCACTGACCTGGGGGTCTGCAGGGTTGTTTCTCTTACATGTTCTCACTCTCTCTCCATCTGCCATTTCTCTGTGCCCTGCAACTTTTTTTTCCTTCTTAAAATGTTATCACAGAGGCGTTACTACTATCACTGATTGGCTCAGCCTTGGCCAGGGCCGGGTCTGTCTTAGAGCCGGCTGGCATTGTCTCTGTTGGACATAGGGGAAGCTTCTAGCAGCTTCTCACAGAAGCCACCCCTGTACCCCCCCTGCTACCAAAACCTTGCCACACAAACTTAATACAGTGTGTATTTCTGTAGTCAGTGGTGGAAGATAAGATTTGAATGAACTTCCCTTTCTCTCTCTCTATGGGCTTAGAGCAATTTTAGCTATGCTTCTTATTGGATATATGAATTGGATTTAAATTAAGACTTGAAGACAAGCTACATCACTAGCTATGGAACGGGAATCAAGGAGGTAATAGATAAAGTGCTCCATCAAACATTTTCTTAATTATACAGAACTAGTCTTCCTTGTGCTTTTTTCTCTAACAAAATATAATCTGTAAATTGAGGGCGATGTTGCTTTCACATTCATTACACAATAATCTCTTAGCTAAAATGCTCATCAGGTCAAGCTGATGGTAAAGAAAGGTTCTTGATCTTTCCAAAACATGCGTGCTTAAAGATAAATATGATGACCACATTTTCAAACTAGGACTTTCAGTAGGAGAAAGAGATTCTCACAGTTTTATACAGTCATCTCCAAAATTTTGGCTGACATTTCTATAGCTTTACTCCTTGAAAAGCTTTAGAACTATCTGTTTGAAAACATCAAAATAGAACTCTGTCTGGCTCAGAAACAAATCTGAAAAAATGATGCATAAAGAGGATCTTTGGGTCTTTTAGAAATAATGGGGAATGGAAACTGGACACAACCTCCTGGTTCATCAAAAGCTTTCTACTGCAGGTAAAGCAGTCATACACTGCATTCCAAAGACATGTTCCTTTAGTTTATTGCCGGTTTCTGTCCACATCTACTCCTTAGTAGCTTGATTTTTTCAGCCCTCCTGGCTGATACATTCTCTCTGGTTACATCTTTAGGAGCTACTGTGCGTGTGTTCTACCATAACTTTCCCTCAGCAGCTGAAGAGACATGAACTGTTTTCCATTTTTACACAGAAAAGCTCTCTTGAAGGTTATGAATCTCATAATCTTTTCCATCTCATGTCCAGGGATCTTTTCTAAACACTTCTTTACTCTCCTGTGCAATTTGGCTTTTCTCTCAGAGCATTACCTTTCTGAGCAGCTAATGCTTGTGTCTGCAGAGAAGGTGAGCTCTTCACTACAAGGAATATACCCGGTTTCACATCCTAAATCTGAATTCGTTATACTCTGTCAGAATTCACAAAAGTCCCAGGTGAAGCTCTGCCACCTTAACTATTTTCCAGAAAGCTGTGTTGTACTTCTAGAGTTCATTTTTATCTCTTCCCTTTGATCAGTTTGAGTCCCATGTTTCAGAGTCATTGAAGTACCATGTGACATGTTGGTCCATGAAGACCATACCTTACACATCACATGAGCTTGTGGCCTATTACAGAAGCATGGATCTTTTTTAATATGGTCTATAATAAAAGGCAATATTTGAGTCATTTTCTTGGGAACAGTTAGATCTACTGGAGAGTGGTAATACTCATATCCCATCCCTTACAAAAGGCTGTAATTCCCCAGCCATGTGCTCTTTACCAGGCCCCTCTTTGGAATGTCTTAGATATGTCCTGGCTGCCAGGGTGTGGTGGACAGTGCTGGAGTTAGTGAAATCTTTCCCACTGGGCAAAAAAATGGTTCTTCACTGCATAAAATAGATTTTTCTGATTGCCAAAACCTATGATCAAATGAGCTCCCTACCCTGAGTGTGTTGCAGAACAGAGCAGTGTTCTGAATGCTCTTATACCGTCAGGCATAAAACTTGGTTGAAGATGTTTTATTTTCTCCTTTTTACTCTCATTATAAAACATTCTATTTCTGTTTTGAAATGGACACAAATAATTTGTCACATAATATGCCAGAAAGGGCATCTTCAGTGCAAGATGCAAGATGTATCTTGAATTACTGCTGGACTAAAGTACCCAGCATTCCATCCTTAAGAAGAGGTTAATTAGGCTGGTTATTTTTGAAAATTCATCTGTTAAGTGAAAACGTACACAGACACGGAAAGAACCTTCAAGAGAAGTTTTGCCTCGTTACAGGACTTTTAGATTAAAAGGTATAATTGAAAAAATATTTTTAGGTAATATGAAAGATAAACCCTAAAACCATTCTTCACAAATCATTTTCAAGTATTACTGATCCCATTGGTACATGATAGAAAGACCCCTTTATGGAGAAGTAACTCTTATTGGAGATAGTATTTATAACTGCCTATTGATGACATTCAGTGTTCTATAATGACAGTGCTAAAATTGGCTTTTACTTCCTTAAACCATCATTGTATTGAACCATGTAACCAGAAAATCACAATGCAGTGATCTTTCTGTATGTTAATCCTTCTATGAGACCTTAATGACTTGTCTGCTCATCTTGGAGATAATAAACTCCACAATGGAAGCAATAGCTGTCTTGGTGACTTTGCATAAATCATTATTTGTAAAAGTGAAAGAAAACCTATACATAGAAGGTAAGCAATGAGATTGCTCACCTTATTGGTATTAACTCTGATAATTGGCTTTAAAGCATCTGTAATGCAGTGAATAAATAGATACAGAGCAAAAAATATAAGTATTATCCCAAGGTATAATCAATAAGATCTCCTACGTAGTCAGTAAAATCATTTAATATGTCAGAATGATTGACCTTTCATAAGCAAAACCTTACTATGTTCTTGTAAATCCCAGCATCTCATTCAAGGACCTAAGACAATACAAGACATGGAAGAAAGGAATGGGGTTTAATAGTTCAATAATTGAAAACTGAGGTACTTGTTAAACTTCATTTTTACAGGAAAACCTAAGAGATCTGAGCCTTTTTAAGTAGGAGACTCGAACACTGTGGGTTATAGGTTTGTGATTTACAAACTGTCTGCAGAAAATAGTACTTAGGATATCTCCCAGAGAAAACACATCCGTAATTAATTGAACAAATGCAGCAGAAAGAGTACCTACTCTTTCTGTTAGTAGGAAAGCACAGCCTGTAGGAAAAATTACTCTGGCATGTATGAGTTGTGAGTGCTTGAACACCCATCCAGCCTCAATTTGAATAGCAGCATAAATAAAATCAGCCTGTAACTTTATTTCCAAATCCAAGAATGAGAAGAAGAGAGTGAAGGGCTCTATTCTTTTTCTTGTGGTACTGGCTGATCTACTTTTGCATTCCTGTCATTGAAGAAAGAGATCCCAATTTTGGTCCTGTGTACCTTTACTCTTTAAAAGGGGAGACGGAGGTATCCATCAAACTGTGATATCCATCAAACTGTGCACAGAGATAGTAACACACATGTGTGTTTAGACGGGGTCTTACCTTAGCCTTTGTTTCCTTCATGCTGTCTGTTATTCTCTTGTTGGAGTTTATTTAAATTAGAATGTAAGCTCTTCAGGACAGGAGCTGTATCGTTACTAGTGATAACACAGAGCTGAGGATTTAACCAGAAGATGAAGAAATAGAAAAAGCAGACAGGAATAGAAAGAGACAGGCTGAAAGAATGGAAAATGGGCCCTTTTAGTGCTCTACTGGTTAGTGCTTTACATAACTAAACAGCAAATTTGATTTGTATTGGCATATTTACAACTCTTGTGTCCTCTGTCAACGATATCAAGATGTCAAAGAAGATAGGTGGAGGAAATATTAATACAATTCTACATTATGCAATGAATTTACTTTGGATTCCTTTGAGAAACAGCTTCTTTTCCTAACCATCCCCACACATCCTTCTCTTGTGTAAAAATAATTAGGAAATATTTTTTTCTCAGGCACTGTAGGTGATTTGCTTCACTTCATATAAATGTATAACTTACAGGCTGCTCCTTGTTAATAGCTTGAGTAAACTTACTTTTTATTCAAAATGGTGATGTAATCTTAAACAGAGTCACTTGACTGATGATGTAAAAATGATGCAGAGAAGCTCAGCTTCTGGAGCCAAAGCAGTTCCCTGGACGGCTGACTGCTTTAGCCTGCATGGGAGAGCAGATAGCCCTGAGCAGGGTGAGCCAGCTCAGGTGAAGCACTTTGGACAGGTAGATCACCTTACCCACATCTTTAAGCTGCTACTCTGCTTTGAGCCACTAGTGGACCATAAGGAAGCTACTCTTTTCAGCTAGAAGCTTCCACAAATAGTTTGGGTTTTAGTATTCTATACACAGCACACTAACACACCCATATTCTGAGCAATGTTAAATATGCTCCAACAAAGAGAAATACCCTATCTCCAAATGGATAGTGTGTATCGTGACATGAAGACCTGAAATTTTCTTTCTTTTGTAACTGGCTGTGCATGAAGCACCATAGGTTTAGTGGCAGAAGGGAAAAGCCTTACTGATGGATATTTTTACAAGAGAGAGGATCTCATCTGAATTTTGAAATAATGAATAAACAGTCTTTATTTTCCTCTCAATATATCTGCATAGTTCCAATTTATGTTAATATACTTTACACACAGACTGAACGAACTCCTTAGTGTACAAAGCACTTGCTCTCCTCTTCAATAATGAGTTGTAATGCACTCTATGAGTATTTTTTGAGAACATGCTTAAAAAGGTGCATATCACACTGGACATTCTGTATTTCCCTCGAGATTATTAAAGGTTATTTTACACTGTGAGTACTGGTGAAAAAAATGTTTGTTGCTTAATTAATTGCTGCGTGCAATGAATAATTTAAAGGTTGAATACTTCCTGTGGATACTCACCCCGCACTTCTGGCATCCATTTTAGTTTCATGCGTTTATAATATCCAAAGGCAAAATTTATACCCAAAGAATTTAGTTTCCCAAAATGCCTTTGATTTATTTTGCTCATTTATATTACCATAGCATTTGAAGTGAGCCAGGCTGTTATCCAAGTGCTATGGAGGAAATACCCTCTCTATAAAATGCACAATCAAAAGCATCTATCCTGCAAGCTGCTCTTCATGGGAGGACCTTTGTCCCTGAGTGGAGCTCTTTTGAAACACATCCCAGGAATAAGGAACCATCCCTCCAGGACATTTTTTTTAAAAAAAAGAAGGCGGCTGGGGAAGCAGGGAACATAAATAAGAAAGATTTTATAATTCAGTGATCCTCTACAATTCATCACTACACTATGAAATGCAAGACAGATGATAAATATCTTCAAATATTTGATAAATGCATAAAAATACAACCACCTAAGTTATCTGTGGTGCAAAATGAAGCAGTCAGACAATGCCAGACATGTAATCATCCATACGATCTTAATTCTGCTCACCTCTGTGCATTCACAGGGCTGAAAGAGACAGTTCTCTGCATATGGTTTTGCATATCATAACACACATATAAGGCCTGCATCAAGGACACTTGGCAACCATAAATTTGGCATTCCTAACCCTTCTAGGGCTTCACTTCTATAAACAAATAACCATCTTTTAACATAGGTTTTTCATTTAACTGCTAAAAGATGGGTTTTTTATTTTCCTTAGGTAAAATTACAATGTCTTCCCCATAGCTCCTTAACCATTGCAACAAAGATTTGAAGTATGGGAGCTAGTATGGGAAAAAGTGACTTCTAGCACAATGGTGTCAGATAAAGCAAGTGATCAGAAAAAAAAAAAAAACCCTAGCCAAATTTCCTGTGCATTCCACTCATTCCTAAGCATTTTAAGTACCACACCTACTATTTTACCTACTGTTGTGTTGGTAACAGTCTGGGTCTAGACCCTTAAAATGTTCACTCTCAAATAGCACTTTTGCAAAATGCTAGATTTTCCCTTAAAAAACAAGTGATGAAAAAATGGAAATTGATACTTCAGCTAAACATGAATGGAATTTTAAGAGACAAAGAAAAGGCAATTCCATAGCTCAAGAACTTTTTTATTGCTGTATTTCAAATACTTGCTACAAACAACACAGGTGATAACTTTCTTAAGAAAGCTTCTTTTTCTTAGCAAAAATCTTTTATAATAAAATGCTGAGAAATAAATATGAGTTACTACTATCTTTCAAAGCTACTGGACTTTGCAACTCAAGTAACACTTTTCTCAATATAGAGGTTTTGTGGTAACCTTAATAAGCAGTCACATAAGGATTTGTAAAAATGTAGGCAATTCACGTGTTTCTTAGCTATCTGAAGATACTTAACCTTTAGGTTTGTGTTTTACAACATAGTCACAACATCTGTCTATTAACACATGAATTCTAGAAGCTTACTGATTTATACAATAATAGAAAACCAGTTGGTTTTATTTCCAGCTGCAATCATAATTCAGGGCTTGCTCTAGCTGCTTTTCTCTAAGCCTCATTTTTTTCCAAAATGCAAAGTGACATACTAACCTTGCTTTACAGATCCCTATAATGGGGAACTGTATGGGTGAGAATTTTCCTGATGCAATTTTCAGTTTCCTAGTTTTTAGTGCACATCATCCTCTCCTTACTCATAGCTGCACCAAGCAATCCTCACACCACACTGCTGACACGAGCAGACCACAGCCTCATTTCAGCTTCCTTTTTTTTTTTAAGGTCTAAAATAAGAAGATAAATATTTCTTTAGGAAAGTGCCTTGCCCTTTCACATAGCATTTTTTTGTTCCCCTGGCAAATTTCAGTTACTACAAGACCTCAAGTGGGAGCTATTCAAGATTTTTCAAGTTAATATTTGGGGGGAAAAAAAAAAAAGTTAATTCAGACTGACCACTGGTCACAAAGTGCTGCTCCACCACTGCACTGCAAGTAATTCAGGGACACCTTGTAGGCAGTAGTGTGCAGAGCAACTGATGTTTAATAAACTCAGCATAGACACCTTTTCAGCAACCATTTCTAGGAACCACATCGTCAGCTGCATTTACCTGCATTTGTTTTAATACTAACAATTCCTCAAAACATTACTAAGGAGGATTAAGAAATTGTATGTAAGTAGAATGACTTATTTTCTTGGGCATTATTAGATCAATTTCAGAAACAATTTGTGAAATATTTAGTACCTAAACTTACTGAGGCTTGTTGTTTCCAAGCTATAATCAAGCGTCTCTTCACAAGCTTCTGAGAGAGGCAAAATGCATTGCTGAAGCTGGACTAAAGTGGCCTGGGGACTAAGATGTTTTATGGCATTGTTCAGGGTCCCTCAGCCAGGAAAGGAAAGTGGTGGAGGCAGCTGAGGATATATTCATTCCCAGTGTAGCTAGTTACATTTTCAAGGACTTTAGGTTGTGGTGCCTAGCAACTATTCTCTAAAACTTTACGAATTACAGTAAAGGATGAGTACGTTGTGCCTCTTCCAAAAATAAGCTGAAAAGAGGTCTTAAAGTGTACACTAAATGCCCTTTTCGACTCACCCCTGCTAGAAAGGTTTGCATTTAAGTTTCACACATTCAGTTCCACATCCTGAAATGCCAATATATTACCCTGAAAACTTCAGTTCGAACCAATTATTTTTGGTGTTTTGATCACTGAATTTAATTTTTTCCTAATGCCAAAGAATATCTACATATGATTATTTAGAAATCTAAAAGAAAGCGTAAGTTACAGCAAGCCTGAATTAGGTCCATTTTTTCCAAGATGAGCTTAAAACATAAGATTAATGGCTGTACAAATCTGTTAAATTGTCCTTTGCATTTCTATATAGATCCCATTATTCCTAGAAAATTTTTCAGGACATTTCAGTTTTTGTTGGAACCAGCACAACTTCTCTTATCTACGAAGCTGGGGTTCCCAGCTGTTGGATAGAGGACATGCTTTTCTTATTACTCTCATCTGGTACTAAATGATAAGAAGGACAACAACACTCCATTTTAAAACTAGCTGTTGCAAAGAAAAGCTCCTATTGTTACATGGGTTGCTGTCAGTTGTTAATATTAATCTCTAAGAATCTAATAACCTAATGAAATCATTTGCATCATGGCTTATTTTGTATGCTGCTGCTTGCAGTACATTGCCAGTAACATGAAGAAAGGGCTTATTTTTCACAATTTAAGCATCTTGTAGCATGGGAGTATTCAGCACATGCAAATGAATTGCTTTAAACAATGAGGAATACCGCACCTCCTGCAAATGAATTGATTCAAACAATGAGAAATACAGCACTTCTTGAATGAATCAATTTGCAGAGTACTGCAAAATTCTCAAGTGCTAGTATTTTTAATGAGTCTCACATTGTTTGTATAGGAATGTCTAGAAGATGAAGCAAACCAATCCTCATGGCATTCTTTTCCTTTGTTTTTTTTTCCTCACCCTTTAATAAATACTCAACACTTCTTGTCAACCAAACTCTCAGATCATGAAAATCCAGTCCAACATCTTTAAGGCTGGTTTAGAAATGTGATGGTTTTGATAAACCCAGACACTCACAAAAATGTGTTGACTCTAATGCTGACTTTACTGCTGTCCTCACTTCTGTCCATAAACAGTCCACCGTCCCTGTAATCCAAACTTCCACCTGAGGCAAGTGTGGCCATTTGCTAACCAGATGTGGTTAGTGCACAGTTCTTCTACAGACTTGCATGGATGTATCCTACTCTCCAATTTGTTTGTGCCGCAGTCCAGCCACCCCAATCTTTCACTTAAAGTCCTGCTACTTTAACTATTTAAAAGCATTTTTAAATCAATCGTTTAATCACAATAAAAAGAACAGTATCGGAAAAAATATGAGAAACTATCAGACATTGAAATACCAGTTTGTGATCAGATGTTGAAGTAAAACAACATGTTAGAAAGCAATAGATTCTCATATCTAGTAATTAAAAATGTGTTTCTGGAAAAAAATAGAAGTGGAAATTGTGGTTCCAGGAACCATCTTATGAAACCTTTCGCAACTGTTGGGGTTACTGGAAGGTACAGCCCTTGGGTTTATTCCAGAAAGGCAGTTCCTGCATCCCCATATTCAGCAGTTAATGATGTCTGACTGAGAATCACACAGTTATATTTTTGCTGCTTCTTCTATAGTCCAAGACTCTTAAAAATGTTACTGCTTCTTTCCATCTGATCTCACTGTTGGTCAGGAAATCCAGTGTCTCTCAGTTGTACTCATCAGCTAGTGAGTCACCACCAGTCACTTCAAGTACAGGTCTTGATTTTGAAAGAAATTAAGCCCTGTCTTAATCTTATCTGATGGAGTAAAATCCTACATACTGCCAGAAAAAGGAGGATTCTGTGTCCCTCAAAATACATAGGTATCTTAAGGATTTCTATATAAGCATATATATATGTGTACATATATAATATGTAAGTAAATCTGGTAAGATGGATGTCCGTTTAAAACCTGTGAAAGCCTATAGTTCCATTTCTTAAAAGATATGGCTTGATTCTGTTGTATTGAAATAGTGCAGTAAGTCTTTGGTAACTCCACTGGAATGTCTCTGAAAGCAACAGCTGGCACCAGTGCTGTAACTGGGTAGCTTGGTGAGCATTGCAAGTACAGAACCTTAAAGGACTGGGATCATATTCTGGCCATGGAGAAACATAGGCCTCAAGGTTTTTTAGTTTCACAGTTACCTGTAGTGTGGATATCCAGCTTGTTTGACCCAGCAATTGCTTAGAAATTATTTGTTACTGGTTTCATCAAGGACTGTGCTGAAAACACAGAATTGAGGCATGTGGTACTAGATTCCCTTGGATCCGCTATGGAATGGTGCTATAATGCTATAATATGAATAACAGAAATATAGATATATACTTTGTTTAGGATACAGAAAATTTCCTGCCCACAGTTTTACCTCTTCTTTTAGTTATCATTGTCATTCCTCATTGCTACTGTGGTAAAATCTATAGTCTGTGTTTATGACTTGAATTTCCATTTTGTTTTGCATTGTAACTATGTAATCAAGCAACAAAAGATTCAGAGGGAAACTAGTGGGGAGGGAGAGGTAAAATGTGGGGGAAGACCTGATAACAGGAAAAGTTCATGATCAGTACTGTACTCAGTTATCAGCAACAAATGTCTGTTATTCTTAGCAATCTATTTCCTATGGCAAAACCAAGAGTTTGCATTTAGTTAATGGAATATAGAGGAAAGCCAAAGTAAGATTTACAGAATCACAGAACTGCTGAGGTTGGCAGGCATCTCTGGAGATCACCTAGTCCTACTCTCCTGCTGCAAGCACCATCACCTAGAGAAAATTGTTCAGGACAGTGTCCAGTTGGGTTTTAAATGCCTCCAGGGACAAAGACTCCACGATCTCTCTGGGCAGCCTATTCCAGTGTCTGACCACCATCACAGTAAAAAAAGTTTTTATGTTTAAATAAGATTTCCTGTATTTCAGTTTGTGCCCATTTCCCTTTGATCCTTCACTGCACACCACTAAGACTCTCTCTCTGTCTTCTTTACTCTCCCCCCCATCAGGTATTGACAAGATGCCCCTGCGCCATCTCTTCTCAAGGCTGAGCCATTCCAGCTCTTTCAGCCTCTCCACGTATGTCAGATTCTCCAATCCCTTAGTCATCTCTGTGACCCTTCACAGAACTAGCTCCAGTAAACTCCTGTCTTTATTTTAGTGGGGATCCCAGAAGTGGACCCAGCCTTCCAGATGTGTCTCACCAATGCTGAGCAGAGGGGAAGGATCATCTCCCTTGGCCTGCTAGCAATGCTCTTCCTAATGCAGCCCAGGAGGCTGTTGGCCGCCTTGCCACAAGGGCAGATTGCTGGCTCAAGTTTCTGGGTGGTTTTATTCTCTGTATCCATGAAGGTGCTTGCAAAAACTGGAACCCAAATGTTGTAATAAGAAGTTTATCTATAAAAACTGTTCGTTAGAACCAGCTACTATACAGAGGGAGCTGGAGGGTTTCAGGACACATGTTTTTCTCTAGATAGTGAGAAACTGTCCCATTGATTGAACTGATCCACTTGAACATTGATGCTCAGTAGTTCCACAGTGAGCATTCCTCATCGATGGTGAAATGTTTGGGTGATAGTGCACACGCTTGGGTGCAAGTACTAGATTTCAAGGGCTATCCTCAGAGGCTCTGTTTTGGAGGTTACCTTACTGGCTTAGCTCTTTGGTCGGGTCTCAGATCTGCTCTCCTTGACATCAGGATCAGGTGTTACGCTTCTGTTGATGTTGATAGATAATTTGTAAATTGTGTTGTCAACACAACATTTAATCTGCTCCAAACAGCTCATAAACAAACCTTTGATTAATTCTTCCAGTCTGTGTCTTCTGGACAGGATTTACAGCGTTCTACTTGTTTGGATGAAAAATAGAGAGAGACAAGCTGTCACCACTGAGAAAAAGAGTATTTTTTTTCCTTCACTTTGTAGCTTAAGAATCATTTTATCATGACTTTACTGTATGAAAATGGCAGAAGATTTAAATTTGTGACTGATGATGCAGAAGCTGTAAAACTTGATGGACTCAAGAGCGTTCATACCAAATTACCACAAGCTACACGCATTTTAGGCTGGGAACATCCAGTTCACAATGCAATAGAAAGTTGGAAGCGTTATTCCATGATCAATGCGTAGGACGATGTTAGCCAATGACATTTGAAAGAGCTGTTTATTTATAGCCTCAGCTGAACATTGCAACACAGCTGGAGGAAAAAAATGAGTAATTTCAAAGACAAATAATTCAGAAGGAGATCTGTTGGGGGTGGGGACACTGAGTTTACTGTGTCTGGGCACTTAACAGCATTAAAACAAAGAACCTGAAGGAGTAAGGCTTACTTTACTGACCTTGTCTTTTGTTATCACATTAAGTTTAACTCACAGCTCAGAGGATCGTGTTAGTTTGGCTTTGAAATATTTTTCATTTATGTGTGCCTTTGAATCAGCACACTACTACCTTGGTTGATTTAGTCCAGTCAAGATGTATGTATAGTTCTGAAGCACTATTTACGTAAGGTTCTTATATCACCCTCAAGCACAGCTACCACCCAACAACTTGGGCTTGAAAATTAGAAACTGAATGCTACTAGAATAAAATTCAATTCCTATCAAAATGATTATGATACAACGTATACAAGCAGTTTGTGGCTGATATGAAAAGATTAAAGCAAATAGCTATCTATTAATTGCAGGAGTATCAGAAATGTAAATAAGAACCTGACAAACCAATTACTTTTGAATGCTAGCTAGTTTCTGCCATCCAGTACCATCTTGGATAAAATACATTTTTGCAATCTGCATTTCTGAGTTTGCATATTTAAAGCCAACTTTTCTCTGCTTTTTTCTTTTTCTTTATTTTTTACACTGCACCTTCTGGGTTTAAAAACCAAAAAAAATACAACAACTTTTTCTCTTTTTAATTCTTATTTTGGCACATGCATTAAAGTTCATAATGTAAAGTGAAAAATCTGTTCCTAAGGAAGGACAGCAATGGATTGATGTTTGTAGATAGTTTGTATATAACACCCAGGGTAATACTAATCCAAATATAGAAAGTAATTACACTGACCTTGATATCTGTCATCATTATCTTGCTTATAGCACAAATGTTTTGCTATGAATGTCACCAAAACCATAGTTTTAGATCTATTTCCAGTGAGAAACTCCTTCTAATCATTGCTCTACAAATATTGTGGTTCTAAGGATACAAAAGTATCAGTGTATCTAATTGCCATAATTGTTCCAAGAGAGAATTAAAATAAATCTCCTTCATAGACCATTCCAATGGCTTTCATGTACTTCTTGCGGTGTCAAAGCATTTCAAAACACTGTTTTGTAGAAGATTATCTTGTACCTGGGGAAAAAGAAAGGAGAACAAACCCAATGGTTTTAGGGAGTTAAAACACCTGAAGTACACTTGATTCTTTCATAGGAAAAGGTGTCAGAAATTGACAAAACACCCTGATGTTTCCCAGCTTGGAAACATTTCTGGCATACAAGGTACATAGCAGCAGCATGGCTAAATGTAATGCTAGCCCCTGAGAAACAAGAGGCTCATACATCCACACAAAGAGAATAAGACACAGTGATTTTCAATCTTCTGAGAACAGCAGTGGACTATTGGGCTTATTTCATGATTATAAAAGCCTCATAATCTATGATTGCTGTAAGCAGAAGTGATTTATTGGAGTACTCTCACATATATGAGATAAACCTATAACTTGCTGGCAGCTATTTTTTTTTTAAAGGAGGGTATTAAAGGAAAGGCCAACAGCTTGCTTACTTTGTAGCCTCAGAAAGCGATGATTTGCAGCTCCAAAATATCGGTTTTGATGAATAGTTGTGGTGAAATTATAACTGCTGTTGTACAATGAGATAAACTTTCACCTCCATGAGGAAAATATAGATTACAAAAACTGATTGTAAACAATCGATGCTTTATATTCTTCTTCCCTAACTGAGCAATTTTTGAATTTATGCCAGTCCAACAAATGCATTAATAATGTTTAGCCACTAGGTATTTGTGAAAGAAATTGAAAATTGTTTTTAATTTGTTAGCCTGGTGAAGCGATAACACACCGATTCAAGAAGGAGGAAGAAGTGGTAGTGTGTGTTTGCTATTTTCATATGTAAATATAGAAACACACATGTAGGTGTGTGTCCTTTTACATATATACACACCCTCCCACACAAAGAAAGATAAGTATAGTGAATATAGAGGAGAAACCATAATCAGTTGCTAAACAATAAGGAAGGAAAGTAACTCAAAAACAGGAGAGACTCCAATGAGTTATGAAGCTTATTTCCTAAGTATCAGACATTTTAAACATTCCTTTTATACTTGTTATATAATTTAAATTAGTCTTATTTTATGTTCTTATTGAGTTTTCTTCAGTTATCTCATCTGTAAAATACAGTGTAAACCACACAGTCTATTTGCTCTGTGTAATCCATGGGATGAGGTCTGGGAGGGAAATTTATTATATATAATGTAGTGAGCTGCATTTTAAAAGCCTTGTCCTATTCACCTGAGGTCATTCGCTTTGATTTCAAAATCAGTGGAAGGTTCACATGCTACAGGAATAAGGAAGTGAGTAATAAAGAAAAGAAAATCAGAAGAACTACAGATAACGGCTTGAACACGATGCAGTTTTGCCAAACCTAAACACAAGAAGCGATGTGTTACACTACTCAGATGAAAGCCACAAAAATTCTTCATGCAGAAAATTTAAAATGCTTTGAGATGCCTTCTTTTAGTGTAAATAAGTCTATGGCCTCACATGCATGAGTTCTTATTGCCAATTTAAATAGCCCCATTAAAAAGAGGGGATACCATATAGTTGTGGAGTATAGGTAATCTGGGGACTGACATTAAATAAGGCATATCTGAGACCTAAGTCCCCAAAGATAGTCTCTTTGAGAGAAAGAGTGGTGAGTAGTGAAAAAAAACAACAAAAAGCCAAGCAAGAGCCCTAGATTGGGTTTATGTATTGGGATGTAGTACTTAAATAATCATATATATGAAGCAGAAGAGTTATATACATGGAAAAATTAATCTGCGTTAAAGAAGGATGTGAGCTGGCAACAAATTCTCTGTGTGGAAACACTCAGTGCTCGTTAGGCGTATGACAGGTTTCACCAGTGCCAAGGCTGGGCAAGTTTTGCTATTCTTTCTCTCATTTTCTTTCTCTCCCTTTCCCCTTCACCACGGTCCTTCAAAATTTTTGTACCTTACAGAGCATATGCTCATTTGATATAAGATCTGTCACAGTTCCTCTGTAGACAAATATAATGCAGAACAGCTATTTATTCTTAGATGCTGTATTCCAAGCCTATAGTGTTTGGAAGTGATTCAAGTGCCTGAACAGAGGTGTCTAGTACTATTTGACACATCCTGGGTTACCTGCGATATGTTCATGGAGCTGGCAGATGTGACCCCAGACTCATGGCAGACCTTTCTAGACTGGCAGTTAGAAACCATCTTAAATGTCACTGTATGCCTATGTTTACACAAACAGATTGTGGCCCTAATTCTGAATTGAATTAATTTAATTTAAAAGAATAAACCTTTTTTTCAAGAGTGTTCAAGTTGACCTGGATTCACTATCATTTTTTTTTTAATTGAACAAGATCTTGGTTCTAACTCTTTTATGTAGACTGATTGAGTGATTTCAATATTTACCAAGGAAATTTGAAAGCCCAGTTGTCCCTGCCACACGATACATTTCAAATTCACCTCGTCTGTCTCAGAGGAGACCTTCTCAGAGGCAAACAATAAGGTATTTAGGATAGGAGACTCACAAGGCTTCCTCCTCTTCTGCACACAGAAACTTTGAGATTCAAAGTTTTATGTTGTAAGAGACCAGGGAGAGGGTGGCTGAGGGGGTCAAGTGGAGTCCTTCCTGCCAGTGCAAAACCTGCAAAATAAAGAAATGGTTCCAGGAGCAAAAGCCTCATCCATAGAGCTTCAGCTCCTTTCAGCATTTCTGCTTCCCCTAGATATAGCTCTCCAACTGCTTCAACTTGCACAGTGGCTATGTCCCCAGGAGGAGAAAGCAGAACAGAAGCAGCAATTTTAAAAGGTGCTTTTATCACCTTTTTGTGAAGCTTCTGATTAATATTTTGTGTCAGAAAGGTCTAGTTCAGCAAAAATGCAACTTTTGCATGAATGTATTGGTTTCAGTGAAACATTCTTTGCGAAAGATTTCCTCAGACAAAATTTCTGGTGCGAGATATTGTATCTAGAACAGGCCATTACTTACTGCAGACATAATTAACTCTTCATTTCTATTAATTGCAGGATGGATTGGAATCTCTGCATTACCATATCCAGGAAAGTACCTTACCACAAAGCTAGTAATTCTTCTCATATTGGCATTTTCAGCTTCTTCCAGTTGGTGCTGTTCCACTTGTTATGAGATTGAGTTTTCATTGTGAAGGAAGGACTAACTCTAGGTTTGAGTGTACAACACTGGGACTGTGGCAAATTAGATCAGGAGGACTGGAGAATCACCTCAAACTTAAATGTCCCATGAATGATCCAGTAGGTTATTCCAGGGCATCTTGGACTTTGACTTTTTGACAGACATTTGAAATGTCTTTGTCTTGTCTGAATGGAGAATTTGACTACTTTTTAATTCTCGTTGATTTTTGGTAAAAAAAAAAAATAAATCTGGTACATCTCAAATTATTGGTATAAATGAAAATTATTATCTTTCACACATGTACTAAAACCTTCAGTTTATTCCACAAAAGAATTTATAGAGTTCTGCCTAAAACAAAATAACAATAAGGAAAACAGAAAGTTGGAATCCTACATAATTTGATTAAAAGGTGAAAACTAAACAATTTTAAATCATTGAAGGTCTACTTTGTGCATAAACCAAAAGAAAGTAACCCATTTTACTAATAGGTCTGATCAAGCAAAGCATTAAAGAGAAAAACAAGGTGAAAACTGAATGAAAAGTGGAGAATGACTGAATTATGTGTTTTCTAAAGATGCCATCCATTTTTATCTTCACCTTGATTTGCTATTTGATGTAATTTAAATTTTTTTGTAACTTTGTTTCTCACTGTAAATTGCACTGTTCTGTCATTTAATTTCAAAGCTTTTATGACTTCCAAATAAATTATTTTGGAATAATTTAAATCACAGGCAAGTTAAAACATTTGTTAATTCTTTCTTTTTTTGTGCTCAAATGTTTTGGCTGGATTTTTATCAAAGCACAGGATCATATCCTATGAATAGACTATTCCTCACAGCCATGAACTCCCCCTTTTTTTGGTCACAAACCAAAAATAAGATTAATTTTGTAATCTTCCAAAGAGAGATTCCCAGTTACACTTTAAATGAAATGCTCCCCCCTTGAAAGGATTTAACTCATACTTAATGAGAAAGTTATTGTATGTTAATTAAATACACACTGATTACTATGAATATTTATCGAAGTGTAACAATAATTTGCATGAAGATAGATGTTGAACAACTGAATTTCAGTAAATATGTTCCTAATAATTATTTAACATTCACTAAATTATGCAACTAAATGATTTTTTGGCAAAGATATTGAGTATTTATTATATTTTATAGGCCCAATTGTATCATTACCTACACAGGTGCAATCCCATTTAATTAGAGGGGAAGTTGTTGTCACATAACTGAGGGCAAGATGCAATCATATATACCAACTGATTACTAAGCATATTTAATGACACCGAACAGTAGTTCTGAGATCTAAAGAAGCCATTCTATTCCCTTCTTTCACAAACTAGTTGAAAACTAAGCTGGATGATCCAGCCAGAGTCTTTCCTTTGTAATACACCAGGCAGCTTTCAAGCAGTTCCAGTCTTAGGATCCTCATTGTCCATGGAGTTTCTTGCCTGCTTACATTTTTATCCTGGTTTTTGAAGTTTTGACAGCCTGTTCAGTTGTGCATGTATCCTAGCTGTACTCCAGCACAAAGCCCTGCTAAAAAGTATAAGGGAAAATCACCTTAACTCAGTTCTTTTCTACAGCTGCTCCTCTATGAAGGAGTCCCTGTGTCCAAAGCTAATCTAATTTACCTATGGAAATATTCAAAGCTTAATTTGGATATTATTAGTCTTGCCACTTCTAGATGCAGTATAGATTAGTAAAAATATTATGTGTGGCATCCTTAGTTTCGCTTAGTCTAGCATTTGGTATCCTACTTAGCTGAAGGAGTTTTGAGACAATTTCTACAATTTCTTAGGAGAAAGCAACAATCTTCAGGCTACTGTCAGGACTGGCACTTTCTGTGCCTCTTGTTCAAGTCAGTCTAGTCAATAGTTCAGGAACTAAACGTAAGGAAAGATTAAGCGTAAGAGACAACCTGTTTCTGTAGGTCAGTGATGACAATATCCATTTGGGACTGGAGAGCATCCTGCCCTCAATCTATTTTTGAAATTCTCTCTAGTGTCCCTTAAACGCTTATTCAGTCCTTGAATCAATTATCAGAACAGAGATTCTCCATCCTTAGGCTTGCTTGTAAACAACAGAGAGAGGAAATGTCACAGATTTTGTTCTAGGAATAGCTGAATTTAGAGCAATTTGGGAGCTTGCTGCATACCACTAATACTAAAAGTCTCAAAGAGAATCAAACAGGACAGAGAAAATAGAGCCTGCAGTTATGCCTTTTGCACTTATTTGTCAGTCCACTTCTATATTTACTTCTCATGCCACATCTTTTGAATCAGCACAATGTCACAAATTCTCTCCCTTACATGTGACAGTGAAGCATTGGAATGGGTATTGGGATTTGCATGCTCACTGCACATCCAGTGCACTTCAGCTAGTGGTGGGAAGGATACTGAAAGGGAAGATGTACTTCTAAAAGAAAAATCTGTCAGTCATGGTGCAATGGTCGTCCATCTCCTTCCTTTCTATCTGTCAGTACTACAAGATATGTGGAAATAGATTGTGTCTTTGAAATCTCAAGGTCTTTCTAAGAGCTATTGGAACACAAAAGGTTCCTATCCTTAGCTGGAAAGTCCATCTGGAATCTTCTCCATCCACTAACAAATTCTTCAAATGACTTATCTTAAGTGTAAGAAATTCAATACCATCATGCAATCTTATTTTAGTGTTTATATATCTCATGAAACTGCCTTGCTTTCTGGCCTTATTCTTAGCCTGATTTTTAGAAAGCTAAAAATGGAAAATGTAGGTGTAAGAAGTTTTCTTAGTACATCACTGAATTGTGGACATGTATAGGAATGACCCCATTATTTAGAAAAGCTAATGGCACTATCAACTGGATAGAAAGGAAAATAGAACTATGAAAAGGGTTGCATAAGAATATTACCTATGTTTAATAAGCCTTCTACAAGGTTAAGATTTAATTGTAATACCAACGTAGGTGACGAATGCTGATATAGCTGATGTATATTTAATGAGTGGTTTTTGTAAGCAATCAAAACTAGAAATACTGAAGTTAACCAAATCTGAGTTAGGACTGCTTGGGAAAAAATTAGTATCTAAGGCAAATAAGATAGAGCAAAAAAAGTATACTTAAAAGATTATTTCTTTGGAGTCTTCTTATTTTTTGTTACTACCACTAGGCTACTTTATTCTTCGTGGTAGTAATAAAGGCATAAACAAAATTTTTAGTATAAACACAGATAACTAGCTAAAGTAGGCCTTGTCTCCCACTGGGCTTTAATGAAAGATTTTAATAATAAAGAATGGTAACCGTAAGCTGATGTCAGTGGCTGACTGCTTTTCACTTTCTAAAATTAAATGGTTAGTGATAAAACTAGCAAAAGTAACTAGTTTTTTAGTCAGATACTACCTGATCTGGCAGTCAACAGCTTTCATCAGAGCTATGCAGTGAATATGAGGAAGGCACAAGAAACTAGAAGCTCTGTCAGTCTCCTTGCTGTTACCACCTCAACAGTATTTTCCACACACCATATCCTAACTCCAGGCATCATTGACAGCCTCTCACTCTTCAGATTTTACATGAATCTTAGTCCTTTTTATGACACAAAGCAAAACCTTTCAAGCAAAACGCTTGATTGCTTGCTTCCTGGCCCAGGAGATTAAAGGTGTCATAGTTTCCAGCCAAGAGTTCCCAGAAGGGTTATTAGTTAATGTCCATCTCTATTATAACCTCCAGCACTCCAAATCCTGCAAGTGTGAAACTTCTTTCAAACTGAGATCATGCAGCCTCTGTAGTCCTCAAGAGAATATCCCTATTATTTATATATGCTAGAGTAAGGTGTTTTCAGCTATACCTTTTCTAAGCAGTCATACAGGACAGGCTTCTGTTGCAGATGTTATTTGGGGAGGCAAGTATTACCGCCAGTGCTCCAGCAAGGCATTTGCCTCCTGCAATCTTTATGCGGGGAATGCAGAGGGAAAACAGAAAAGAGGAAAGAAAGGTATCAGTCAAGAACAGAAGAGTTTTGAGCTTGCTACCATCCTGCATATCTTACCCTCTTTTTCTTTTTGCTTAGGATTCATAGACATAGTAGTGTCTTTGTACAACCTCTGCATGGTGACTGGAAAAAACTGTCTTCTTGGGAACAGGTAGTCTTCTCAGAGAAAAATGAAGCCCCAGTGTGAAGCAGTGTGACCATGTATCTTCTGCAGTGGGGCTTAGGATGAGGTTGGGCCTTCAAGCAGAGTTGCAGCAAAGGGCAGACACACATTCCTGATTTTGCTAGTTTGGGGAGACACACAACTTTACAAGTATTAAGAGGTGTATTGGCTAGCTACTAAATGGATGCAAATGCAGCGGTCTTAAATGGCGTTGTATCATATTGTACAGTATCCATTGGGGATGAAGGAATGGAGATATTAAGGACTTCTTAGGACTCGTTAGCAACAATTTTGCCACTTCAGGCAAAAGAAAACAAGGAAAAAATAATGAAAAATTACTGGTGATGAATACAAGAGAGATTTAAACCTGTAGATCCTGTTTCCTTCTCCCCATCTCCACCCCCCCTTTTTTAAAATCTTCTTGATCTATTAGAATGTGGAGAGGGAATGGGGAGAATATTTCTCTGTCAACACCAATTCTTGTGTTTTCATTCAGAAAAGAGCACCAGGCTTTGAATCCCAGTGGGGGGATACGATTCTCTGTGGCTCTAAGCAAGCATTTTGTGTCAAGAGCTGACTCTCTCCCCCGTGTACTGGAGTCTACTGAAGAGGATCCAGACACATAAATCCTTTTATGGGTTTGTCCTTAACCTTGTCAAGTTCTGCATCTTGTTTTTTGTCAGCTCCCAGACAAAGAAGACATGTTTAGATGTGCTTATTCTCTTAATATCTGTTTTCTCTGTAAGGTTTCTCTTCTAAATCAGACTGTTTCAGAGATCATTATTTTATGCTGTCATTTCCTGGAAGAAAAAGTGTAGGTGCTTACCTGACACTGGACTTGCCGAGTTGTCAAGCTGAATAGAAAGATCCCAAATACTTAGCAATTTTTGTCACTAGTCTGCAGAGAGGAGACCAGAGATGTCTAGGGCAAGAGAGCCGGTCCCAGAAGGTGGATGGCTGGCCATCTAAGACTGATTGGAAAACCCTTACTGCAGTCAAAAATTAGTCCAAAGGTGCAATTAACTCAGAAGCTGCTGTAATTTGTATTTCATCATTAGTTGTAAATCAATACAAATAGTCTTGCCAGACACAGTCAATTGCTTTTTTAATAAAAGAAAATTAGTAATGAAAGAGAATGCAGTATGCGTGACAAATATATATGTTATAAAAACTTTTCACATTGTATACATTGTATCGCATGAAATCTTAGCCTAACATGATTTACAGAAAAACAAACAAACAAACAAACAAACAACAACAACAAAAAAAAAACAAAACAAACCAAAAGAAAAGGCTTCCTTTACCTTTTCTATATTTAGATAGTGTGGAGCTCCCATACCAAGTCACTGATGTGTGTACTGAATAGTATGGTTTAATTGTAACTAGATATTCCTAGTGTGCATCAGACTTCATGAACATCTGGAGCAGAAAAGAGTCTGTACTGAGAACAGCAATTAATAAAAGACCCCAGAAGAGTCAGATCATTGCAGGGATCTCCCAATCTCATAAACTACACACTGGGAAAGAAGGAAGAAAAGGTAAGCAGCTGGAGGGACCATCCATTTAGACTCTGTTGGACTTCCCCGAACAGAACCTCAGTGCACAGGAATCAGGGTGCACTTTTTCTTATGCACCGCGATCAATTATTTTAGCCAAAAAGTTGCTGCTAATCAACCAAGAAGACACTCATAACATTAGATTTTAAATTTCCATGTTTATGAAGTAGTGTTACACAAAGTATTTCTTCTCATAAAACATTCTGGGGTTTTATTCTTTTAAAATAGCTTTTAAAAAATTAAATGAAAGAGATAAGCATTTTAGTCACTTGCCATTTTAAGTCCTTTTGACATCAATCTCCATTGCTACCATAGTGCATTGTTTCAAAATGCTGCCCTGGCTGTTACATAGCCCACAGCAGAACTGAGGTAAGAGTGTCCCTCTGCTGAAGTGCCTGCACATAGGATTTGTGTCACAGAGGGAGAACTCTCCCATTGACTGGGAGGAACCTTGATGTGGGCCCTGGATAAGCTGTCATATGTGAGTACTAGAAAGCCCCAGGACAGGGAACAAATAAGTACTATGGATGACAAAAAAAGAAGTTAGGGATGAGACAGTGGCAGAACCTGAGCAATGAAGCAGATCTGGGTGCTCTGTAAGGAGCCCAAGCAGTGCTAAAGCAATTTAGCAGCTCTCCTTTGTCTTCAAAAATTACAGAAGACATTTTGTGTTACTCTATCCCTTGAGGTCTCCATGCATAAAAGTAATTAAAAACCACATTTGCCTTCTCTTTATCCTGCTCTACCTTAGTCATTCCAAGAGATTTCTTTTTTTCTTTTTTAGTGTAGAAGGGATACATTTCTGGGATGTTGAAATAAGTTTGTGAGTACAGTGTTGATGTTTATAAACATTGAAAAACCACCCAGAGTTTGTTACTGCCACTGTGAAAGATGTCTCACTCTACTATTATCTTAGCTTTATGATATCATGTTTTGTGTGGAATGAGACTTTGTGCATATATTAAAAGAAACAAAGACAATAATTATTGAATCGGCACACCAAGAGCAAGAGTGGTTCTTTAATCACACTCTATTCCATGAATACTGAGTAGAATACTACAGTAAAAAACCCTGATATTTTGACTGAGACATAGCAGAGCTTTAGTGCTCATAATACTCTACTTTTATGGGGTCATATTTCTGTCTAAGATATATTAGTAGATTGTGCCAAGATTTAGGCTGCGCAGCTGCAGGAACTTGAAAAGTTGCCTCTAGTGTATCAGATACAAAACACGCAACATTAAATTTTGTGAACTATAACAGTTAGCTAAGTGTATGATGTCTCTTTAAAGAAAGAGATTCAAATCAGATTTCATCTAGGGCCCATTGAAACAAATGTGGATTTTGCTTGTAAAATGACCGGAGCTCCAGGTCTTTACAGGAAAAATGAGAAGTTAGATCATTTGATCTCAGTTCCCAGCTGCTCCTTGGAGGAAGACAGTGCCACAGAAAAGCTGACCTCTATCCAAAGGGAATTAACAGGATAGAAACCTATTAAGGTTCTAGATATCAGCTGTTGATATAAATTCCGTGCCATATAGTAAAAAGGATTATTAAGAAGGAAAGAAAGAAAAGGATTATGTGGAGTTTTAATGGGATATTCTAAAAAGCTGATTTAACTCAACTTTGCATTTTGTAGTTTTATTCCCATATCTGTTGATAGCTAATATGAGATCACAACAGGCAGAGATGTGCTATGATGCAGAATTTAAAATGCCAATACACTTACTGAACTTGTTTGCTTATGAATTGAGATCAAGGGGTTTAGAAATTATCTGGGTGTGCTATAGACAGTCATAGAATCATAGAATCATCTAGGTTGGAAAAGACCTTTAAGAGCATCAAGTCTAACCGTAAACCTAACACTGCCAAGTCCACCACTAAGCCATGTCCCTGAGTGTCACATCTACAGGTCTTTTAAATAACTCGAGGGATGGTGACTCAACCACTTCCCTGGGCAGCCTGTTGCAATGCTTGATAACCCTTTCAGTGAAGAATTTTTTCCTAATATCCAATCTAAACCTCCCCTGGTGCAACTTGAGGCTGTTTCTTCTTGTTCTATCTTGTTCTATCACTTGTTATTTGGGAAAAGAGTCATTCCACTATTTTAAGGTTTTACTAATAGCATGCATTACTATTTTTTGTAATGATGCCAGCTGTATGCTTGGACAGTAACACATAGAAAAGGAATTTTCATTTTCAAAAAAGTGTACAGAAGATAAGTAACCAGGTCCCAGTGGTATTTGAGGACCACATCTCCTTAAACTGTTTTAAAGGTAGGCACCTAGCATCTTGTAGAAAATCTGATATAATTATTACTGACATAATGTGCTCCAATAGCTAGGGCCAAATGTGTTCGGTCTAGAGGGCTATATAATTTTGCTTTCCTAATGCAGGTTGTAGAGTATATTAATTCCTTTTGCCTAGAATCACTTAGATGAAGCCTTCCTCTTGCACCCATAGTGTGCAGAGGATATGAGCACATAGGATTTTGCTATCCATGGTTTTGCTAAGTGTGATTCCCAAGAAATCACTGGAGCCAGAAAATCCTGAAAAGTGGAGTAAAAACCTAAGAAAGAGGACAAGATATAAAATGGTTGATCAGTTAATAAGAAGATACATTGGGGGGAATAATAAATAATTTGATCTAGATGCAACTCCATTCTCTGGAAAGTTTATGTTAAATTACTCAATAGAAGTCATTATCTGAAAAACAGATCATAGGTGAAGATTGCCTTGTTGTGCTGTTAGTTGGATGGATTGTAACTGAAGCTGAAGATTGTAGAAGACACTATTTATTCAGGATAAATTCAAAAAGCAGTTAATATCATTTGTGAAGGAGCCAAAACCCAGAGCACAGATCTTATGCAAAACTAGAAGCTGAGAAATGAAGATGGATGAAATTTTCAGTGGACTAGATAAACACACGACAAAGCAGAGTTTTATTTTGTATTTTGTAGCCAATGAGTGGCAGCACCTGGCTGCAGCTGTAGATATCAGAAGAAAGCTCTAGAGACAGGAGCGTTAGGAGCCATGAAGCTTGAGGTGACCCATCTGGCAGGGTCCTGATGGAAAGTGATCTGGAGAATCCTGAGGAAGGAACTAGCTTTGCTTCATTCTTGCTGTCTTTAGGGAAATCAGTAGGAACATACCTTGCTTATAAATAACAGGATCAATTTTTTAAAAGTCCTGATTCTTCAATCCAATTTCAATTCTTCTACTACAAACAGTTCATACACTTCCAAATTTTGGCTAACTATTCCGGGCACAAGCGGATAAAATGGTTGAGAACATACTGCACAATCACATTATGCTCCAGAGAGCAATGGTATCTCTGAATATTGTAAATAATGCAGAAAGGGCATAAGATGCAGAGAGGAGGTAAATATTTAGTCTGAGATTGTCAAAGAAGCATGAGGGAATTAGACTCCTAAATCCTAATAAAATTCAACAGTAGTTGGAAACCTTGATTCCCTTAGGCTCCTTTGAAAATCCGATTCGTAATTTCTTATTAAGGTAGAACATTCTACATAATATCAATTTCCCTAAGAAGACACCAGTCTATTTTCCACACTTTTCATTTCAAAAGGATTGATTTTCAGCATTGTAAACATACCAAATCCAACTGGTCAGTGAGTCAAAATTAGACTCGAAGTGTGGGGTTGCTTTCTGTACTGATTTATACGGTGAATACCCATACAATTTTTCATTTTGCTTTTGTTAACTAACAGCTATATTACAGTATTTAGACTATTCCCCTGGTATTTCCTACTCAAGCACTTTAATTATGAGATAAGGACTTACTTTTTCCTCCTTTGACAGGAATTGCTCACCTCTCAAGCAAGTTGGAGTTAACGGTATTTTTCTATTTTTTCACATTAAACTTCCCTTATTAGTTCTTTGTTTTAGTGCATTTCAGTGCGTTGGAGAAACTAAAATGAAATAACATAAAATGAAATAAACTAAAATTAACTATACTAAACTAAACTAAAACCAAAAATCTCCAGTGTTAGGTAGCATGTCCATGATTATTTTCAATCCCTGAAATCTATTTATTTGTTTAGTGTAGTATTTGCTGTATTTTCCTCTTTGAATCCTTCACTTTTCTGATTTATCAAGCAAGTAGTTTTATTTGTGTTAGTTAAAAATTTTAAGAAATATCAATTCTTGTATAAAGGAGAACTAGGTCTTTTCTCTCCCACCTTCCATGTTTGCTTTCATTTTAGTTTTCTGGGTTGTTTCACTCAACAGTGTGTACCAAATTGGGAAAGTAGTAGTTTATACTTATTTGGCCCTGGTGTACATGAATATAACGTGTGAGTCTGTGGAGAATCAAGCCCTCAGGCTCTTAGCTTCTCTATATATGTTTTTACACATCACTGCAAGGCAAAACCCAGTTCTATTAGACAATACTTTTGGGGATGCAGCTGTGTTCTAATTACCTTTCCAGCTTACCAGCACAAAAATGAAAGCAATATAGTGTAGTCCATTAATTTTACAAACATTGGGGCAGATCTTCAACTGATGTAAGCGGATGTAGCTGCAATGACTTTATCTGATGGATTTAGTCCTGCTGGGGATAAGGCCTCCTTTACTGACTTTTCAAAGCATTTCCAGATTTCAGGCCAAGCTTTGCAGTACAGTTTGATTAATTTCTCTTAGCCCATGTAGATCTTGCGCATCTTGTCTGCTGGGCAGATTATACTCATCCTGTATCTGAAGTGTAAGGTTACTATTGTATTTTATTTGCTGTGTTCTGTAAAGCTCCTCACTGATTTTTAATCCATGGATCATTCTTATTCAACATTACAAGCAGATTTACAGGATCTTAACACAATAACTCCAAAAAAATGAACTGCTGTCGGCTGCAAGCTTTTCAGTTTAATAGTAAAATAATTCTATATTATTTGTATTTCAAACAATACTGAATAACCTTAGATTTTGTTATGATGAAAATCATGCTATTGTTTTTAATGTCATTTTGGGGACCGCTGAGAATACCGAACAGTTATTGGATACATTCAAACCATTTCTTTTTCCTTTTCTCTTTCTCTTGGCTGTAATGAGCTAATCTACCTACATTAAGGGCTGAATACAAAGTATGAGGAGGAAGGTCCATGGAAAGAAAAGGACCAATATCCATTGCTGATGTTTGCTAATTTGGAGTTGAATGAAATCCATAACTTGAAAGTACCTTTTAAAGAATGTTAAATTAAATGTGCTTCTCAGAAAGAAACTGAAATTAAAAGGGTCCTGGACCAGCAGGATAAGCCCATCCTGAAAAGACTCTGTGGTGAAACCCAAGGCCAACATGTCTTACCTACATGGTGCCACGTAAGCACCTGAATTCAGTCTGAGTTCTGAACAGAGGGATGGGGGCTTTTGTGCCAGGCCACATCAAGGATAATCTAGAAAGGACTCTTCAGGCCCTGTCACCAGAAAAGGCAGTGGCACAGCTGGAGGTGACACACAATGGCAATCTGTAGCCATGGCTGTCCATAAATGTTCTCTGCTCTGAAATGGAGGTGATCCAAAATGAAGAGCATTCACTTGAAGAAGTCCCAGGAAAATCATGTGAATCCTTCCAAAACTGGCCCCAAAGTAATTTCTTTAAGTAAGTAAGCAGCATGGACAAGTATCTCATCTGGCCTAAAGAGCAGTCTGGAAAAAAGTTAGTAGAAAAATTCTTGATGAAGGAAGATAAGAACCACCAAAAGAAGTATAAAGTAACTGCTTCATTATAATAAATTCTCCTATTTCATGTCCCAAGAAGTGGAGAACAGGAGAATTTATGCCTAGTACAGATATTGTTGCATTTGTACCTGTAAGTGCCATAGAAACGGCAAAAATTATTTCTTAGATTGTCCTTTAAAAAAAAAAAAGAGAGATTCATTCACACAGATAACATTCATTAAATATCCATGGAAATCCAAAACAAATACATTGCCTAATCAAGATGAAAGAACAAGAATACTTCTGATGTTTTAATCTCAAAAATAAACAGTTCAGTATATTGATAGGGCTTAATTACGTCCTTTCTTACTTAAATGACTTTGTGTATTAAAACTGTAGAAATTAAATTATGCTAAAGTAAAATATTCTTTATCATTATTTAACATCTATTTTATACTTGTGAAACTTTTGTGAGGTTAGTCCATAAATCCACATGAAGCATTTTAATACAAAGGATGTTGACTTAAATTCATCATCTGCTTAATCAACAGTTTTAGTTTATTATCAGAAAGCATCAGTAACCTTGATGCACCTTACCTTAATTTATGCTTTCATCAAACAGAGAGAGAACTAAATAATAAGTGATCGCATTAGAAATGCACTGCAAAACGTACACCAGGAAAATAATTCAACAACATTTGGAAGCAAAAATTATCTTCACACTACTAAACACGACAATATAGTAACACAATCAGAGCATATTTCTGTTGCGGAGCTAGAAACATCTACTCCATCTCAAATTACGACTATAGTTGTACCTACAGTACCACTAGGTTATATTTGACTCCCGAAGTCAGTATTATCATCCCGAGGCATCTTTTCTTGAAGATATCCTTTCCAGATTCTTCCCTGAGTCCTTGTATATAATGACTATGAGGCAGTCCTTGAGGTGTTCCCAAGCATTTCAATCAGATGAACTTGAGGGCAAACTCAAGTTTATATTGACATGTCTGAAGAAACTCCTGTGCCAGCAGTGGGCAGGTGCTGAATGCAAAAAATGAGGGCTCCCCTACTACCATGCTTTCATGTAATAAAGAAGTACTGAACACTCACATGGGGGGGTTGTTTGGGGGTTTTTTTAGCTTCACTCTTCTCAAACACTCCTGAAGGCTTTGGAAGGGGAAAACAGCAACAAGTATTCACATAACTTCTTCTTAAAGATGCCTTCTTTAGAGTTAAAAAAATCCAAACCACTGAATTAACTGTGAGAGGTGTGGACTTTTTTCCCCCACATACTTACATATGACAGAAACATAGTGGACCATTAGCTTATATGATAACTTGTTTGTCTAGTTTAAACCCATTATTCATCCAAATTAAATACTGACTATACCACAAACCCAAAGGATGTCATGACCAAGCACCACCCTGGCTTTCTGCTCTCTCTCAGCCACTGGGGTTGGGACAGGAACAAGTCCTGGGGGCATGGATTATATTTGAGGTCTCTCAGCCACTTCACATGTTTTGAAAGCCAGTTCTCATAAATGTGGTTCAAACACTCATGTACTTCAAACAAAGCATTAAAAACTTACATACTTATTGCATCTTCAGAGTAATCCATGATCATGAATGCATCATGGAACCAGGTGGTAAATTATTTCCAATGAAACAATTTAAAGAAATATATGGAGAAAGGGTGTATTTTTCCAAAAGCATCAGACATTATTAAGTCTTCCAAGGCTGGACATTTTCTAGAACTCATGACTTTTTTTATGGTATTCTTTAGTTGCCTAGGCTTCTTTACCACAGATAAATGTCCTTAGTTTTGTCTATCATACTTCTTTCTGCTTTCTTTTTCCCTATTGTATTTGTATTTTCCCTTATCAGATTCTATGATGAAAAGCAGAGAGTTATTTACTACAAATAAAGTTTAAAAAATCATTAATATGATTGCAGAAAAAGGGTATAAATTCATGGAGGGATTAAACTAAAGAAGGTAGATGTACCAAATCTCAGAGTAGGAAGAAAGATCAGACCTTGTGCTGGACTCAAGGAAGATAGACTACTAGTTTGTGTGAGTCATATGTGACGTTTGCTTTGAGTAAAATCAATTTCCAGACACAGAAACATAGCGTAGCCCTAATCTTTTCAGCTAGAAGTGGGCTTCTCAAGGTTTGTTTGGTAAAACTCCTTTTTGGGGACCATAGAATTTCCTACTACTCATCTAAGCCAAAGTAGTTTGTATGTAATATAAATTCATACTACCATTACATGGAGATAAATAATTAGATGCTTTCATGAGCCTTCTACAAAGACTGCTTGTGCTTTTTACAGAACAAAAGCCAAATGAAGAATTCAGCCAAAAATAAGCAGTAGATTTCAATTTACCCATACGTAAGCCTTACAAAATCACAGCCGAGGACTGGAAGAAACAAATGGAAACAAACATGTAGGCTGAGCATTCAGATGTCCAGATCTTTTAGAAGCAGGATGCTTCTGAAGTTAAACTCAAATGAGAAAGCCGATTATCTTCTGCTGTGAAGTGAATTGTATGGCCTCTTCATGTCTGTGATATTTGCATAATGTAGTCTTTGCCTTTACAGTACCTTTTTCGTTCTTGGATAGTGAACTCCATGACTATGAACAGATTATTAACTTTTTTTGTGTCTTTCCCAGAAGAATAACATGAGGTCTTGGTTTTGTGCGCTGTACTTGATGAATGTGTTTTTCTCCACGTTATTATCTCTCTGCACTGAGAACATTTTCAGTAAAAATCTTGTTTAGGAACCACATGAAACTGACACAAAGCATATGCATCCCCAGATTTATTTGTCTTTTTGCAAAGTGAGTTTCTATTACCATGTGTACCCTTTTAAAAGCTGCTGAAGTATAAAAGCTTTTACCATTTGGTGAGTAGCTATTTTGCATTACTGCTTTATGGAGTCACATCATAATCTGTCAAACTCCCCTTTATAATTATTAGTGAATCCTAAATGACAGAGTTCATTCCTTGACACCTTGTATGACAGTGAAAAATAAGATTTTTCATGTAAGTTGCTTGCAATATAGACTAATTGGCATACTAATTGACTTTTACTATAATTTAAGTTTATTGTTTATTGCTTTTAGATTGTTAGCTGACATTCATTTTTCTACTAGAACACAGTAGATATTGTTTTTGTAAAGACAAATGTGCTTTAATTGTACTATACCAGTGAGATGTCTGGGTCTTCCATTTGAACAACCTGTGTACCTAAGGTGAATTTTTTTAACACAGGTTTTGTCTCCAGTAAAGATCAAATTGTATTTTAACCTGGTATGTGAACAACAGAGTTTATTGTCATTATATAGGTAAAGAAATTAGTATAGACCAGATCTTACACATTCTGCTGAAAGTCCAGTCTAACCTGAACCAGCATTATTTAAGTGTCAGGAGCCTTTACCTTCCAACTATTTTAGGTCAGCAAATTGTATGTATGTGTGCTAAGATGGTTTATTGTCCCTCAGATCATACCTACTAGGTTGCTTAGATCCAGTAAATATAGAAGTGAGTTTAAGTAACATTAAGGATCTGTTCTAGGCCAAGAAATGGAAAAAAATTCTAAATCAAGTTTGGAGAAGTCCTTTGTACACACATGCAGGAGAGAAAGAGTCTTGATAGCATGACTTAGAAACACAGTCTCAGGTTTACATCTATATGTCTAGATTTTGTAATGCTGATGTCAATCACTGGCTGCATTTTATTAAAATCAACTTAATAGTTGTGATTTATGCATATACTATGTCAAGGGATCTAGCTGATACATTCAAATTCCTAAAAAGAGTAGCACAGATTTTTGCATGACATATTAAATTTCAGGATACACTGCTGACCATTGCCTGGGCTCTATTCAGATTTTTCATCAAGAAAGACATTCATTTCTTTGACACCATCAATAAAATTAGTCTATTTCATTTAAAGCATGTTTTATTCTATAGTGTATACGAATATTACATCATCTTTATTTTTAAACATCTATTTTACAGTAATGTTATTACCCATAATAAGTTTCATACTGATAGTGCTGACAGCACTGAAAATTGTCCTCTCTTCATGTACACAGGCAAGTGAAGTTAATTTTCTCTTACTGCAGTCCAATTTTACTGCCATACAGATATGCACCATGATCTCTATCACATTTATACATACATGTCTAGGTATCTGACACAGTAAATTACAGTGATGACCATTATCTGGTACAAGTAGCTCTCATTCTAAAGCTCTGCTACAGCTGTTCTTCAACTTTGCTTAGGAAATTGGTTTGTCCTTATTATTGACTGAGGAGATGGATACAGGTTCATTTTTCCTCAGGATTAACTGAGGAGCACAAAATGACCTGCCAGAACTTGCACAAGTATGGCAGAGCTGGGAGTAGACTCTAATTCTTCCAGAAATAAAACTTCACCACTTCTTGTGGACAACAGGTGTTTTTCATAAATAATTTCACAACTTGTGGAGGATTTAAGTATGACAAATGAAAATGCATATGTAGATTAAGAGCATGACAAATAAAAAACCCGCATGTAACTTCTCTGTTTAGATTTTGAATATGGAACCAAGAGACGGTCATTCCCACTTGGGGACATTTATCTTGTTATGCATTTTTTTAAGCACTAATATTAAAAGTTTTTAAAATGGAAAAAGACTCAAGGCATTGACGGGCAGAGTACTTTTTAGAGATGTTAAATGGACCGTCACTTCAAGAAACGATTGACATTGACAAAGAAATTAGATGCTCAGAACTAGACATTTTGTCTTCCATTTAAAGCCTGGGAAAGCAGCAGACAAAGACCGAGTCGCCAAGGAAATGTTGAAAACTAGTTATGATAAGACTTCCAATAAAATTCCCCAAATTTTCAGTAAAGGAAGGAACCAGAAGAAAACTCAGAACAAGGTGAATGCCTGGCCACAGTGGCTGCTGAGGTATTACATGTCTTTCAATGACAGGCAAAGTCTTCTGTTGTGTCACATTGAGCAGAATGAAAGACATGACTGGGGAAAACTACAGGAGAACTAGAACAAAGAGATGAACAATTCATTCAATAAAACGAAGTCATAACAAATGCCAAGATTTGCAGAGGCTGTGCAAAACAGAAGATAGAAATATGTCTGGCAAGTGTCAAGTATCTGCCACAACAAGCATGCCATCAGACAGCTGGTGAAACAGGGACCAGCTTACTAAAAGAGTCAACCCACTGAACTGTTTTGAGAGGGAAGATGTGAGTGTAGTTTCTTAAGTACTCCTGTTGGGAAGAGACATACACAGAAATCATTACCGTAACAGTATCATTAATAATTCCATTCAACATCATTATTAAGTGTCCACACATATGATTTCTTTATGGCACTCAAGATGTTTTATGAGCCTTATAAGCTCAAGAGGGATGAAGATGTCCCATTGTGGTTGAGTTCAGCGGACTGTCTTTCAAGAAGACCTTTTGCATTATGGTGAAGTTAGTAGGACAAAGCAACCTTTTAACTTAACTGATTAATCAATGAGTTGGGGTCACTTTTAAAACTGCACAGACCAGAAACAAATATTTTGCTCTGTGCTACCTCAAACTAGGAAAAAAAAAGGTGCATTCTTGTAATCAAAGATATGCAGAACTTCAAAAATTCCAAATACAGTGAGTTATTAACTATAATGTTTTCTGTTCTGTCAAAACAAATACAGTATCAGAGAAAGTAATAGTTTGGTAAAACATATATTTTATGCTATCTATGTTTATGAGTCACTATTTTCCCCTCTACAGTTTGATATTTCACTGTGAAAACCTTAACTGACCCAGGATGAATAGTTTTCCCAGGAAGCAGCCTGGCCTAGGAGGTAGGGTGCAGATTTGTTGGGGAGCAGAAAGATGCTGGCACACAGAAACTGCTCCTGGTTCTCCATGATACGTGACAGCTCCTGGGAGTCCCAGTGAGTGTGAGAGGCAGCAACAAACAGCACAGATGAAGCACTCCTGACAGTGGAAAAACCAAAGCGAGCAGAGGGGTGGCTGATGCGTCCTGTCAGATGTCGTCAGGATGAGGCAGACCTAATGTGGAAGACAACTCCAAGCAGGAGGTGACAGGCAGGGAGGTCCCATTGCAGGGGACGCAGTGGGGCCAGGAAGCAGAAAGAGAAAGAGGGGACTTCCCAAAGAGGAGAGGGGAAGAAGTTCAGAGCCCTGGAAGACAAAGCTACAGAAATGGACAGAAGGCACTGGGGTGGGAGGGCAGAGGAAGAGATGAGAAGCAGTTTCTTAGGACAGTAGGGTACATGGCACACAGGGGCATCAGAAGGATTAAAATGAAAGCCAGAAATGCTGAACAGCAGGATGGGAGTATAGCCTGAGTGAGGCTGGGGTTGATGATGACTTTCTAGGACGAAGCTAAGATATCTGAACAGGAAGAAAAGATTGTCTGCCTTTTGGGAGGAAGGATGAGACCATAGGATAGGAGGCCAGAGGGGACCCAAATAGACAGATAAAATTCTGAGGAAGAAAAGAATGTTGAATGTATGGAAAAGAGAACGAGTGATGCATGAGGGACTTCTGAGAATGGAAATCTCCAGGGCAAAAGGGTAAGGCATAAGTGAGTGAAGAAAGGTGTTGATAGGGATGATAAATCTTGTCTCTTCAGATATCACAGACTACATAAATGTTGCTTTTCTATTCAAATAAACAGAAAATTACCCATTGGTTTCATTGAGGAGATCAGTTCAGCTGTAAGGATGTGGATTCTCAGTAAAGTGTCAACCTGGGGTGCATGGAGAGGGGATAGGTACTTGTCCAGCAATTATATGCCGCGTTTGGAAAATATTTATTGTGGATGTATTGTAAGTTTAAAAAAGGTAATTCTTTTAAGCATGTTTTGGGGATGGGGAGTGAAATTCCCCATTTGTCTGTGGCCCTAACAAAATGAGAGCTGGACCCTCATGAGAGCTCATTCCTTCCAAACTTAACACCTTAGTTAATCACTTAAACTGATTATTCTTTACACTCTTAGTTTGTCCAGTTGCAGAAGCCTGTGTCAGGATTTAAAATTCACCTTTTAAAACTGCATCTTGGTTTAACGACATAGGTCTTGTTAACGTTAATTGAAATTTGCTATCTGAGTCCTTGGAAAACCATTTCAAATTTTACTCTCAGCTTTCGGTCTGTATCCTGACTTATCTTTAAACTCACTGTGAAAGATACTTCTGGTTGTCAGGCAAATACTGTTTCTAATTAATTAAACTTTAAAAATTCTCTTTCCTTATATAAGTAGAGGAATATTTAGTTAGTGTAATGCCCCACTTTGTCTATAGGATATATGAATCATTAAGTATCACCTACAGAATAACTCCACTCTGAGATAAAATTCATGAATGGTCAGTGTGTCAACTTACCTTTATTAATCCTTCATTAACCTTTTAACATTCAGCTTCCCATTTCCAGTATCACAGAGCAGACATCAGCTATGTGGACTAATCAATAGTTCCTCCTGTAACAGGACACTAATACAAAACAAGAATACATGGTATTTTTTTCCTTCCTTTTAGACCACACACATTTGCTTATGATGACAACTGAAATTCTTTGAGAACTGCTATGTTTTTTTGAAATTAATTCTTCCCCCAAGCATAACATGTGAATACTTTGTTGAGTATTTTTGATGCTAACTCTAGTTTCCTCAAGCACAAACTATATGCCTACAACTTTTCAGCACTTGCAGTGTGCAACATTTTAAAATTCTTGTGACTTTGGATAATTTTTTGCTATCATTTTTCATCTAGCTTGTACAATTTCCCTTATATCACTCTCTTCAATCCTGCTCTTGCTATCTTGAATTTTAGATTTTTCAGTCTTTTTTACCCTCACCATCCTTGGCATCGAATGAACTTCTTACAGGCTTTATGGAGGACTCTATTGTCAGCTGAAAGACTTCTCTGAACTGCCAGGTACTGACTACTTTCAAAAATTGGTTTTAAATTTATTTTTGCTGCATTTATGTTTTCCCTCATTAGTCATAGCTCAGGATTTTCATGTTCTCTCTTTTGAGCTGCAACCTCCTCTCTGACATGCTCTCTCTGATTTCTGAATCATCTCTGTTGGTCTTAATTTTTTTGCACTTTTGTCCTAATCATGCTTCTTAAAAAAACAATTACTTAGCTGGGTCAGCTCCTGTTGCAGAGGTAACACACTTTTATAATATACTAAATTGATCACCTTTTGGATGTCATGTTTTAGTACCACACACTGAGTGGCTTATATTAACTGTATAAACGGTATGCTCTCTCTCAGAAATTTCACTTGACTGCCAGGCTAGCCATGGCAGCATTTTAGTCGTCTCAAAAATGTATCAGAGTGTTCTAACAGAGTCTCTAATTTTACTAAAAATACTTACAAATTTGACTCAGTACAAATGTCTTCTAATTTTCGCTGTCTAAAAATGGTGAGCCATGTGTCACAAATGCCTATCCAGGCATTCTGTAATCTGCTCACATAACATGGTATGTAAAGCAAGCATTTCAAATACCTGGCATACATAGTCCAAAAGCATAAGGCTAAAGAAAATAATAATACTATGATATCTAGCATAATACTCTTTTCTCATTGGTTCCATTATGTTCTTAATCTTTCTAGCTGTTATTCATGGCATATGTTCTTCTTTATTGCCTTCTATGCATTTCTTTATAGTCCACCTCAATGATATCCAGTTCTTATAATACCCAAAGTCTTGAATATGCCAGATTCAAAATGTCTGCTCTTAGTTTTCAGGGTCCTCCCAACAAAATAATTTAACCTACTCATTCATTTCACACTGCTGAGCCCTGGGTTTGCAGCTTCATTTGCAGTCACTCTTCTGTCTGAACACATCTCCTCAGTTCCACCATTTCACCATTTTCTTCTCCCTGTCCCACTTCATTTGTGTTCATTTCATGAGGCGTAGCATATCTTGTAATGCAGTATATATTCTTCTGCCCTGACCTGTTTTGTGGTAAGCATGCAAATACACTGGTTTTGGTGAGCCTTCTTGCTATCTTTTCTGAAGTAATGATTGTAATCCTAGTCATTTTATATTTGCAGAAATTAAAATGTTAAAGAATCCAAAGCTGCTTCTTATTTTGCAATTTAATCAAAACCAGTAATTTTACAGAAACAGGCAAGTGATGTGTATCCACACTAACACAAGCTCCCTTTTATTTCCTTAACAGAGGCAGTCATTTCTCACTAGGACATATTTTGCAGTTGTGATTATTTTGGCATACAAAGACTTTCCTAATGCCACAGAGAGTATTTATAGTAAACCTTTTTTAAACATCTGTGAAATATATACATATTTCAGTACATTTGGATAAAAATCACCTATTTTTTTGTCAGTGATAGGAAGGTGTGTGCATTTTCTTAATCTTAAGAATGTGAGTCCTTTAATCCTGCTGGTGTGATTTAGACTTACAGAGGCTCAATTATTAGCTGAGCACTGCCATTTGACTAAGGTATGGTAAGTGTTACATACAGAAGAAATGGGGTTTTTTTTCTCTTCCTTCAATTAATATATGCATTCTTCCATGCTATTGTTTCTTTTTGTTTTAAGAGCTTTTTTGAGGTGCTATTTCTAGTCCCAGTTGCAGCATACCAACCATCTTCCTTTCTGCCCAGATTCTGTTCTATTTCCTTGTCTCCCTAAGCTACAAACTTCCAAACCCACCTGTAACAAACTTTCCTAAAGGTTTACTTGTCCCACAGGAATTTAGCTTTCATTTTACTTTCTCTAATACACATTGCATACCTTGTCACTTCAGTTCCATTATGTCCTGTCATTTATATTATAATAAGTCACTCCTGAGTTAATCAACATCCCTACTTACAATGCTTATTAATGTGACACATTGTGGTGTTCCTTCTTCTGTGACCACTAAATTTTAAAAGCATGTTCCTACTCCTCTCGTACCTCTCCCTCTTTGAAAGTGATTTTTATATTTTACTCTCTGTTTTCTCATTATTTTCCCCACGCTCCATGCCATCTTAATTTCCTTTATCTTACATACCCTTGTCAAATGAGTTTAATATTATGGCACTTGTTTTCTATTTTTCTTTTTTTTTTTTTTTATTTGGAAATAATTTTCTCAGATGCCTAAAAGATCATTTATCCTAATAGTACCAATAATTATTTGTATGAAGGTAAAGCCTGTGGGACCCAGTCAGGTGAGTTCCTATTATCCTGAGTGCTGTACAAACACAGTCGTTGCCAGAGGTCAGCAGGACACAAAGTTATGGTTTTGGTTGCACATTTAATTTAAGAAAAGATGCAACAAAGGATCACAACAAAGAGCAAGATAAGGAGAGTGAAGGATACCACTCCAGAGCAGCAGATACACTTTGGCCTAAACTCATATTAATTTTCAACACCTATCTAGGATGTTTAGTTAAGCCTAGTTACTCCAAGTCTCTGCAGAGTCTACAGGGAAAGGCAGCTGGAATGAAGCACTGTGGGAGCTAGCAGCCTCCACACTAGGCTTCTATTGGCAATGTGACTTGACACCTTACTTCTGTCCCTCAGAAGACCCGGAAATCCTGGAAGTTTACGCTTGGACTTGACATAACTTGGTGTCTCGGTATAGACAAATACTTGCATCAAGCTAGTATCAAAATTTCCTTCCTATAGCTAGTGCCCATTGCCATTTGTAAAGCCTCTTTGTCAGTACAGATGCAACAAAACTGTCATGAGGATAGGAAACACCAGTTACTCAGCACTCCCATACTCTTGACTGAGATATGTGGTGAGAAAAGTGGAGTTTGTCATGTTTTCCTCATCCTTACAACACAGGCTTGCATTCAAGTTCCAGTTTAGGCTTAGTTTTAAAGGCAAATCATGGGTCTTTTTATCATTTCTTGTGGAGGCTCATTGTCAGGAATATTGCCCAATACTGAGATGAAACATTTGCCTGAATTATCTTGTGAACAATTGTAACTATGGAGTCTACCACTTAAAATAAACCTTCCACCCTTTTCTTCTACCAACGTTCTTCAAATATTGGCAGAAGGTCAACACATCTTCTCCTCTCTACACTTTACTGCTGTATCTGAGTATACAAACAGTACTTAGCAAACTTGGTGGTTATAGTACTGCATGCATTTTTACCTTCTTCCCACATAAGTGGCAAAAAGAAGAAATGTCTTTGTTTCAGTTTCCATTCAACCTACCTCTTTCAAACCACACCAAAATACCAACTTCCAAACCCCATTAGCTGGGGAGTAAAGTACCATTACCATACCTACTTCTTTCTTCACAGGTCAGCCCATCCATGTTACTGGTATCTTGTTACTTATCTCTGAACTGCCAGCAACTTAATGACATCATTTTTATAATGCAGTGCTTACAAATAAATATCATATTTCAGGGGCTATTGCATCAGAATCCAACTCACAAAGACTACAGCTGCATTTACCTTTTCACTGACATATACTGTAGGCTTGTATCTACAGGTCAGGTCTATACTTGAAAGTTATATTGCTACAATTTGGATGATGATCTTGTTATTTAAAAATAATGTGCACCTTAATGCAAAGATATAAGTATAGATGTGCTTTAGATAGAGGTTGCTTAACTCAATTCCTGTGTGGAATATCTATACCATTATATAGTACCTTTATATCTGTATGATCGTGAGCACTCCAAGAAGATTGTACAACTTTACATATATATCTTATAGTTAAAGTAGGAGAACTTGCTGTTTAAGATGAGGTTCTTTGGTTCCTCTAATCAGTCAGACTTTTTCAACCCTAAAAACTTCCAAGTTTTCCCTCCTAGTTAAATATTTGAGCTGCAGATCATTTTTTCCTGAGGTGTATTAGCTTTCATTTTTCCCATGTTAAATCTCATGGGCAGTTAGCCAGCTTCTTTATTACTCCTCCTATAATCTTTTAACCCTCCCTTCGTTTTCTGCTTTCTGAACCCTTTGTGCAACAACCAAAGTGAAGTCTGGAACATACGTACGCACAGCTACGTACATTTTAAATTGCTAAATGCACCTTTTTTCCTGAAGACTGGGAATAGATTTACTTTCTTCGTAGCTTTACACTGATGTAATGTCACTATTTTCTATAGCATTGCTTAATGTGAGAAAAGAGTCAGGCAGCAAGGTCCTGATTTGAAGTCTACTGTTGAAAAGACCCTTATTGACTTCAGTAGGCTTGGGATTCGGCCATAAATCTGTAAAACCAAATGATAGGGTCAATGGTTTAGTACTCTATAAATTTCGTTTAATAAATGAATGCAAAATTTGATCCAAAATGTCCCTATAAATTTATAACTCTCTTTTCTCATTCTTTAAATCAATATAGATGCAACACAAGGAATGTATCAGTGTCAAGCTATCAATAGCTCTGCCACTGTTGTCTTTTGTTTTATATGCTTTTCCCTTTAAAGCTAGGAATACAAATATCTCTACATTGTTCATTTTTTATAACTATATAAATTCAAATTCAGAATTATTTCTCTGGTTTTATTTCAATTATAGCCTTAAAAAAAATACAAATTCAAAATCACACACTGAGAGAAAAAGAATCTGTCTGCAAAATTTTAACCCCATGTGATGTGTCTTAATGAAACTACTGTGTTAGAAACCCAGAGAAAGAAGGCTCCGTAACAGCAGCAATGACAGTGTTAATGGTGCTACTGCATCATCCAGAGCCTGCAAAGGGCATATAGGCCTTCTTCAGAAAGATATGGAAGGACGTTGATGGATCTCATAAAGCTGACAGGTTGTTGCTATCCATTGTCTTGCAGAACAGATTAATAGATTCATTGGTTCTTACTAGACAAAACTGTTCACAGCAGATAGAATTTATCCTGAAACATTGCTGCATTCTGCTTGCTGGTACAAAATGCTCTTCAGCTTTCCATCTTTCAGTTGTTGGCAGGTGCTTAAATAAGAAACACAGAGAACCCGTTTACAGTTATGGGTCTCTGTCCTTACTCATAATTATAGTTATTAGATAGATTTTAAAAGCTCTTTTTGTCCAGAATAGAACATTACATAGACCCCAGGGGCACAATTAATCACTCTCTAGATATGTCAGCAGTGTGATACAAGAGTTGGTAAATTTCATACTATTTTTTTTTTTTTTTGTTGGATGGAAATCAAAAAGGAACTATTTGGCAATACGCCTCAGATCATTACAAAGTTGTCTACTGTGGCACTCCAACCTTGACAGCAACAGATCAGCTCTGGAGGAAACTTACAGAGTCAAAGGGGACCTGTAAAACCAAACCAATCCACGTTCTGTTATCCTGAATATTTTCACCTGAGGAACTCTGATGTATTTGTTATAATAAAGAGGTGGGAAAAGGAGGAAAAAAATCTAATGCCTTTTACATCAGTGAAGCAAATAGAGCAGTAGTACTGACATTGGTGAACAGTTAGCATTTGTGTGAGCATTCCCATTGACGGGAATGAGTGATTGCTCATCAAGGGCACATGTAGGGTTCATAACCTGGCTCTGTATCGTCTTGGAACTGATCTAACAACTGTGTCATGGTTTAACCCCAGCTGGCAACTAAGGCCCACACAGCCGCTCACTCACCTCCCTCACAGTGGGATGGGGGAGAGAATCAGAAGGGTAAAAGTGAGAAAACTCATGGGCTGAGATAAAGACAGTTTAATAGATAAAGCAAAAGCCACACATGTAAGCAAAGCAAAACATGGAATTCATTCACTACTTGCCATCAGCAGGCAGGTTTTCAACCATCTCCAGGAAAGCAGGGCTCCGTCACATGTAACGGTGATGTGGGAAGACAAACGCCATCACTCCCAACGTTCCCCAGTTTATATACTGGGCATGACATCACACGGTATGGAATACCCCATTGGCTATTTTGGGTCAGCTGCCCTGGCTGCATCCCCTCCCAACTTCTTGTGTCCCTCCAGTCTTCTTGCTGGCTGGGCATCAGAAGCTGAAAAATCCTTGACTTTAGACTGAACATTACTTAGCAAAAACTGAAAACATCAGTGTCTTATCAACATTCTTCTCATACTGAACCCAAACCATAACACTGTACCAGCTACTAGGAAGAAAATTAACTCTATCCCAGCTGAAACCAGGACAAACTGTTTCATCATACTCTCTGTGTCCACTACCTTTCAAACTGTGTGCAAAAGAATTACAAAATCTGAAAAGATGATAGCAAACATTCATAGTTTATACCCTGCTGTTACAAAACAGGAGAATATATGTGGGCTCACAAGTTAATGCTTTTTACAACTGTGATTTTGTATTATATCACTCATTCCAGAATACTGGGAAATGTTTTGCAATAACTCTCACATGATATTACCGGTCTCACAGTGTTATTTGAGATAATGGCTCAAGTAGGCTTGATTACTATGATTGCTTCTTGTTTTTCTCTGTACTGTATCTCCATCTCCTTTCATTTAACTGAAGTGTGTTTGCAAGTTGAAGTCTGAAACTGCTTCACCATATAGTTTTTTTGATCCTTGACTAGCAGGGGCACTAGTGTTGGCTTAAACCTCCTCTTTTCAAGTCCATAGGGGAATCCCACTGAGCCATGAAAACAGAATTTCCTTGGTTAAAGAGAAACCAAAACAGTGCCAGCCATATTTCATTGTCTTTCCCAAGCTGAAGGAGAAACAAGCACATATTTGCAAAAGCAAAATAGTAATCTGGTTGCTGGACTTTATTGCCTACACAAATGACATCCATGAACATCAAATGAGAAAGCTAGATCTTGTATAGATTACAGCAAATGGAAAGGCTTTGTGACAAAAGTATTGCTTGAAAAACTGATGAGTCTATGGATCTTCTAAAAAAAGAGCATTCATCTTAAACTCTTCTAGGGCTATTGGCAGGTGACTAGCTAAGTGGTGGTAAACCGGGGTAAAAAATGGCTTCTGTGGAGGTAGAAGGTACTTTTGATGTACTTTGTCTCTCTTGAACAGTTCCAATTTGATGCTTGAGAATGACACAGCAATTTTTAAATGCTCTTTCTGTTTTGGTGAGAGATCATGGTCAAACTAAGACCATGCATCAATGAATTGGAATATAGGCTACTAAATTTATGAAGACAGAAAATCTTCAGGCTGCCTTTTGCTATTATTCTCCTGGGTGGTGGGTGTGAAGAAAATAAGATGTCCTCAGTTGTAAGGGGTTGGGGTAGAGTTTAGAGTATCACAGTTGTTTACCTGCATGTCATCTATATTGTGTCATATAGGCCTGCATATCCAGTATGAAAACTGGGATGAGAGTATCCCTCTGATGCATAGCTGTATATCAAGACTAAATTATGATACTCTAATGCACTGAAATGCCCTAGATAGGGGCCAAATTAATGGTAATAAGGTGCATGGGTGGGGTGAAATTTCTGACTGAGAGATTTTGATGCTGATTTAAGTTTTAGGTCAGGCAGGCTCCAGTAAATACATACTTATTCTCCAATCTGCCTGTTCTGACTCGTGTGCATTCTCCCCATCAAAACATACAGCGCCACGGCTAGTCAGAGCTTCTGGGGCTTACCTTAGGCTCTAGTGTTATTTTTTACTCCCAGTGCCGCATCTTGCTCTCTGCCTTTAGGAAAAGTGAATATATGATAATCAGTTTGCTCTTTCAGAATTACAGGAAAAAAGGGGAGGGACAACTATACCTTAGGGCTTCTCTAGCTCCTTCTCCTACCCAGAAACAATCTAATCTTTTAAACAAATACAAAAATCTCAGTTTCTAATCATTGAGGGCAGCAGCTCTCAAAAGGTCTTTCACTGTCCAAAACCAGTTTTAGACCAAAAGTCTACAATTTGAAAAGAAATATAAAATCTCCTTCTTCCTTCACTCTAGCCTTCAAATTACTGTACAATAGCTCAATTCCATGTAAGTGTTCCAGGTTGTTTATAGGAGTCTAAGTGCTCTTTGGAGTAGCCTGTCCATCAGCAGGGCTACATACCTCAACCTCAGTAAATCCAGGTTCAGGGAATGCAGAATAGCTCATTCTTCAGATTCATTCTAGGTTTCTGGCTCTTCAGTCTGTACCTGATGATGTGTCTAAAAGGTGTAGGCAGAGGCATACTCTGTAAAATATCTGCTAGGGGAAGGCTTTTAGTGATCCCAGCTTGTCCATCATAAATCTTCTGCCAGAAAATATTCCCCTTGGATCCACTGCTTATGGCATTCTTCCTCACCCATTTCAGTTACAGCAAGTCAGATAAGCGAGCCCTGTGATTTAAATAGTGTGAGCCAACCTGGCTCATCTTCGCAGAAACATGTCAGGGAGTGATTATATGAGCAATGGAGTCAGGAGACACAAGGCTGAGTTAGAGGGAAGGAAGGAGGTGGAATAATCTCTGGGAGCAGGTCAGTAGCAAGCAGCAGTGGACACACTGGGGAAGGGAATGGGTTGCACTGGTACAGCTGGAGCTGGGCAGCAACAGCCATCCAGCCCTCAGAGGCCACTGTGCTGGGGACTGAGGCAAAAGATGTAGAATAGGTACCAGGGGGTACCAAAAAGATTAACAACATCCCTAGTTTTGATGCCAGGTAATTCAGGAAAGGTCCTGAACTATACTTCAACATGGCTGTAAGACCACACTGTGAGAGCAGGCGGTGCCTGCTGTGGAGCAAGGCGAGGCGGTTTTAGCTGCTCTCTTCGCTGTCCTGTTTCCTCCATTGCCTGCTCTTGGTACGCTGGCAGAAAGTCCACTACACTCACAATACACCGGAGGGAAGGGCGTTTATGCATATTACTGATACACTTTGCCAAAAAAGGACATTTAAGCCAAATTGGTTGACTTTGCACTGAAGCACATAAGAACTGCTCATGCAGCCACGTCTGCTGTCTCTGTTATGGGGGTTGTGTTCTCCTGTAGGGATGTAATAACAGGAGGTGACATTTTAAATGCCCTGGCTGTTTTTTTTCAGTGAGCAGCTGACTAAAGCTTGACCCATTTATTTCTAAACTGCTTCCCTGCCACTGATGCGGTTACAAAGAGATCAGCTCTTTGGTGCAGACAAAACCCGAACTGATCTTTAGGGCTTTTACTGCTGCACTTCAAAGTAGACTCTTTCTAGAAAGAATTGGAAGGCAACTGGGATGCTGGCAGATTTGCCAATGTCATGCAAAATGTGCTTTTGTAGAGGGGGATGTGAAATGAAAACATTTGCTCAGAGAAGTTGTATTTCAGTTTTCTGTGTTTCCTAGTGCCAAAAGGTGAGCAAACATATTGCAGGCCTTTGCCTGGGTCTAATCCCAGGCAGGTGGAGTCTGTGAGATGATTCTCTGGTTGAGTCACAACATTCTTGCATTGTGAACAAGGTATTGCAATGCCAGGAGGCTAGCTACAGAGTGCCAATGTTTGAGATTTTATCTTCTTTAAAGATGGAATTAAAGGAAGTATAAGGTCTTTCATTCTCTCTGTGTCTCTCACCTTTTTTTTTTTTTAAGAATAGAACAAAATAGAAGCATTGCAATGTCACAGTATTAAAATATTTGCATTTTTTATCTCATTTTCTTCAAACTTTCCCTTTGCCATATCTGTGCCCTCTTATTAGTGTCCCCTTTGCTTCCTAATTTTGTTTCATAAGTCCTTCTTTCCCTTTTCTTCCCGCCTTCTTTGCTTGTCTCTGACACATAACATTTCTATCTTACTTTTCCTTGCAATTTATGAAATTCTAGTTTTCCATAAGATTTCTCATATTACAGGAGTACTGTCTAAATGCAAATATTTAAGGAAAAACACAAGAAGATGAAGTGAAGTACTTTATCACTGAATTGTGCATTCAGATGCCTTCAACATTAAGACAGTAGCAGCTAACAAAACACCTAATAGTAATCCTTAGTAAAAATTTTTTAAAATTACTGAATTTTCATCAAAAAGAAAATTTTCCTTTGTATATCTCTTATGAATTGTCTTTTTCTTATTGCTTATGGGAATATACTTGAAAATAATATTATATATATTCAAAAAGTGCCCAACGAGACAACAGTAAAATACAAATCATGCATCTGTGAAGCCTCGTTCAATCAGTATGTTTAGAGTGCCAAAACTACCATTGTGTACTCCTCTACAGAACCCTCTGTTCAGGAATTTATTCGTATCACCTGTTTATGAAATGCATTCAAAACAAAAACATCATAATTAGGCCTTTATACCAGAATTCCAAGAGAATTAAAATTCAGCTCTTCCCTATAATTTTAATCTGGCTAAAATCAGAAGTAATTGCAGAGCTGAAGGAGCTTTTTTTGCTCCTAGGATCTGGTTTAGATGAACCCTTTGATAATACCATGTGAGATGAGTTGATATAAAGAGATTTCCAGTACAGGATTGGTAGTGACAGTGATAGGCACCTGGAATCACCTATGATAGATGGACAGATAGGTAGGATAAGCAGTTTTAAATCAGTTTTTCTAGGAAAGTAAGTCTTCCACTCCTAAGATCTCCAGAGTAGTTTTGTGTAGTTTCCACTGGGCAACTCATCTATAACAGCACCCTTTACTCCATGAGCTGTGATTTAGGCAGCCAGCATTTTCAGGGGAAGGAGTGACTCCCTTACCACTTGCGTTTGCAGAAGCCCTCTGACACCCCGGGTTGGCAACCTTTGGCTCTCACTCCATGCCCACCCCAGCAGTCACGACCCCCGAGGCTCAGAAGAGCACTGCTCCTGCTGCCCTGTGGCACCCTCCCACCGTGCTGCCACATCTGATCTCTAACCCTGTGCAGTTCCCCTTCAGGCAAAGCCATCCCTTTCAGGTATCGGCCGGTGCTGCTGAGTGGCTTCCCAGGCTGCAGCAGGACTACCGGAGCGTCTCTGCCAGTGTAAATGTCACGCTGTGCTAGGAAAGGCACAACCTGACCCAAGGGCTTTCTGCACTATAACTCTATAGCTGGCTCCAAAAGTTCAGTGGGTAAATTGGAGATGATTGTCCCTAAAGAGACAAATCTCCCATCTCTTACTCCACCTTTGTCTGGAGGACTTACTTGCTTTCACATGAGTACTTCACAGTGTTTGCATTCCTACCTTCCTGTGAGTTCAGAAACTGTGAAGCTCCCATTTCAAAGATAATGATCCAAGGCAATGGTGCACCTTGTCAGAGACTGCACCTACCCTGCTAAAGTTATCTGTCTTGGCCAATGGTCGCTTAGACTATGGCCAAGCGACAGACTGATTGTATATTTCACATTGCTCCCTCTAGAAGAGACTGGATGCATCCACACTGACTAGCCAATGACCCTGTGTATGCTTTTGGTTCCAACTGGTAGCCTTAATGCATATGTCTTTTCGTGTGTGTTTTACACTTAAAAGTGCCTAAACCTGAGAACTGTCACAGCTCACTAGAGTGATGCTTCTGGCATGCCCCCAAGGGTTCTGTTCTCAGGCATGAAATAAAAGCTTAATATGGCCTTAGATTTATTGCCTTGGATATTTTACACAGATATATTTGAAGGAGTTTATAAAAAAGGATGAGCAAACTTGATAGTCTTGTCTACACTGCCTGCAGTGAACTGCCACTTGAGGGAAGCTCCCCCACATTTCACCCAAATTAGATCTTGGAGAAAGCAAATTGAATTAGTCCCAAGGAGTAATCCAAGGGCAAAACAACATGCATGCAGCGTTGATGATCAGTGGACCAGGACCTGCGAGTGAACTGGAAAGCCAAGTTATTTGAAAGTGTAGCTGCACTGCAGGTATTAAGACACTTTATTTCTATCATTCTCAGTGGAGACCTAAATCCCCATAAGGATATTGGTCTACCTTGTCTGAAGCAGTGGACAAGTTAACCTACTCTCAGTCTGCAAAATATGACTTAAAGTCACTAGCAAGCTGATAATCAGTTTTATGCTTGTACTCTATTTCATTGGAAATACTGGGTCAAAGCTCAAGATCAGAGTCCTGGTGTTTCACATGATGCTTTGCAATCCTAAAGCTAGCTAGAACTTGAGGCTTGAGCCAAAACACCATCTGAGCACACTGTACTCATATGAAAGACTGAAAATAACAGTCTCACTTCCATTTCTCATGGACAATAAGTGCTTGCAAGGAGCTTACTCTTTGCCCTTCCTCTTTTTCTCTTCTTATTCTGTCTATCTGAAGTGGAGACAGACCAGGACAAAGCAAGCAGGATAACACTGGAGTACTGCCTGCCATCTTCCCAGACTGACATACTATGAGGAAGACCATCTTAGACCTTCCACTTGTGATGCTTAGTCCCACACCAAGGTAGGCTTTAAGTTCATTCTCTGAAAGAAATATTCTCAAAAAGCAATTTTTCTTCAGTTGAAACAGGGAGCCTGCGATAGAGCTAAGACTTGGTGTGCCCCAAGCTACCATTAGAGCTCCTGACTTTAAAGGGCAGTAGAGGGGAAAAGAAGCTTCCAGTGTAGTCTTACTTTGCCTGTTAGTCACTCCAAGAATATATTATCAACACATGTGTTTGAATTATGGTCACAAAGTGTTGGAGTATTTTACTCAGCTATGGGCAGAGTGGAAGCTAACAAATCTGTATTTTAAGCATATCCTAAATCAATAAAAAGTGCCAGAAAAAGTACACGCATAACTGAAAAACTAAGCATAAGTGGGCTGGCCTCAGGATATCATTATTTATTGAAACAAATTTTTCTTTTCCTTATGGTTTTAGAAACAAATGGCAGGTGCAAACAAAGAATAAAATTAGTCATAATTAGTTCTGCAGACTGTTTTGAATCACACAGCTGAGGTCTGGATAAATAATTCAAATTTCACTCAGTAAATCTAAAACCAAAATCCATTTATAAACTGAGAATGCTTATTAATCTGTAGCTCTCAGGTTAACAGTTTGTGTCAATTATCCAAGTAGTCTTGCATCACTGGCAACCTTAATCATATGCTGTGTTTCTGTTCTTCAGTACAACAGTAAGGGTAAGAATTCACAATTTGTCTGCTTCATGCCAGTCAACTTCTTTATTAGAATATTTGTGAAAATGAGAAGCTGTGGCTGAGTTGACACAAGCTTCTTTTTAAGGTCAGCAAATTTTTTGAATTTGCCACCATGTCTTTCCTGATATCTGTGCTGCTCTTGCAGCTAACCAACAGCTTCCCAAATGCTGCCTCAGAAATCAGGACCCAGTTTTCAACATTTCAACAAACTTGTAATTGTATTGTAATTTTTGGCAAGTTCTCAAGGTTTAGATCCTCAGAACACTTGGAGGTGTGGGGAATTAAGTGTGCTGTGTAGTCTCTGCTGAGTCAACCCGAAGGTCTTTGGAGACCATTGTGAGTATCTAGTACAGGTATTCTTGACTGGGGAGGCATACCTTAATAGTGAAATGATGTATTAGGAGTGGGACACCCTGTGCTGGGCTCAGCAGCAATTTCCTCCTCATTGTAATATATTCCTCCTTCAGAGGTGATGAGGGTATGGGATGGGAATATGTATAGGTCAAGTAGAATAAACAACAGCAGCAGATACACAGCCACATCCAAAGCTGCTCATGATTGTCCCCACACAGGTTTGGTGAGGACCACACCTTCAGAGCAGGAGGCTTGATCCCACTATCTCCTCTCAGCACTTGAAAGCCTCTCCTCTTCCCAGCTGCATGTCCAGGGACTTTCTCCAACTCCTGATGCCTTGACATAGATCAAGTTAAGCCTCACAGACAGGTTCCACTTTCCCAGCATAACTCATCTCTTCAGCTACCTGGCAAACCAAGTGAGTATACGAGCTACATTGTTCCCAGGCACCTTAACAAACCAGCTCTCTTTCATCACCTTTCAGTCTCTAGCCAGAAGTTGCCGCTTGACTCAACCACATTTTCTTACCATGCTAGGAAGGTAATGGGAACTATCCTATTAAGCCATGCCTCATGAAGAAACATGGAATGGGAAAGGCATTGCTTAAGGTTACTCAGAATATTATATTTCCATCTAAAAGCAGAGTTAGTCATGCTGGTTTACCTAAATGCAATTAGGTGATTTGCTGAGCTATTTAAAGGAACCAAAATGATTTGCTGAGCTGCTTAGAAAGAGCAAGCCAGTGACAGCTTAGGCCACTGGCAGAACCAATCAGCTATATGCTGCATACAATAAGTAGTAACTAACAATCATTAGTGATAATAAATAGATTTACATGCAAACAATTTTTCTTGGTAACTTCTGTGTGGAACCTGTAACTTCTTTTTCAACATATCTTTTAGCAGAAAATTTACTCTTGGCTTTAAGACTTCAAGTAAGTGAAATTCCACCAATTGCCAAATTATTTCACAGCCCAATAAGCCTTGTGGTTAAAAAAGCATGCAGTAACTCTACTTTGAATCCCTTTTGCTGCCAGCCGTAATCAGTGCCTCTTTGCACGACATTTTCTGCTACATTTCCAAAGAGCAAAAAAACCTTTTCTCCTCTTCAATATTTGTGGAACACAATTGAGTCACCTGTTCATCTGAATGTAGAAAACGGACCAAAATTCCTTAATGCCCTGCTAGATATTTTGCATTTCAGATCTTGGAGTGCTTTTTTTTGAACCTTATGAAATGTATCAGCCTCTGCCTCAGCCTCTTTGTTCTCTCTGAAGTCTGGGCTCAGGTACCAAAGTATTCACAGTAACAGGATGAGTAAGGAATGATACATTTCAGTAGCAAGAGCACTTCATGTTATGAGCTGCCTTCACCCTCCTCATCTACCCAAACCCCGCATCCTTAGGTGCTTGCAACTCACCTCATCAGTTTTACTTTCACCACCAAACCACCACCTGGAAATTGCACCATTAAAGATATAGTACTAGCTGCAGGTAATTGATAAATATAGAGAAGAGCACTAGAATGAATATGGGAACGGCCTTTAAATATATGTGTCTTTAAATACCTATATATTTAAAGAGGTTCTGGGTGTTTGGGGGAATAATAGACAGGGAAGCCTTATGCGTAAAGGAAAATAATTAGTTGAAATAATAATTTAAAACAAAGTAGCAAAACACTTGGGAGACGATGGCCAAATAGGGGCAAATCAGCACAGTTCCTGCAGAGGGAAATATTGTTGTGTTAATCTCCTAGAACTCCTTGAATATGTTAATAAAGAAGAGCAGCTGGCATAATTTATTCTAACCTCTCTGGGCCACTGACAAAATTCTTTGCGAGAAGCTACGAAGGAAGCTAAGTAGTGATGGATCAAGAAGTGGTGGAGGGAAAGGAGGTGAAGGGCAGGATTAAATGGTCAATTTCATCATGTCAAAGGATAACAGCGGTGGGCCCCAAGGTTCCTGCTCGTCTACTTATTTATTAATCATCTAGGAAACGGGAATTGCTGTGAGGCAGCAAAATTTGCCAGGGATAAAAAACAGTTCAGTCTAAGTTCAGAGATGATTGTGTGCAACTTCTGAAACAAACAAAACTCTGTGACCTGCTCACTCTGACAAATGAATTATCAACAAAAGCAAAGTAAGGTACACCGGGTGGAAAAAATATGAATTACTCAACACCTCACAGAGCTCTAAATTAGCGTACCGACTTTAGAAAGGGACCTAGTTATCCTTGTAAATTACTTCAGTAAAGACTTCTGCTTAATGTGCAGCTGTACCAGATAAGCAAACATATTAAGATGCATAAAGAATGGGAACTAATAGAGAAAGGATTAAACTGCCAATGCTATAGTCTGATCTGAAATACTGTGTGCAGTACCAGTGGCTCCATCTTATAAACAATAATGCTGATTTAGAGAGGGTTCAGTGAAGGACAGTGGAAATGATCAAGAGCATTAAAAAGTTCTCTTATGAAAAAGATCGAAGACACTGGGGCTGTTGACCATGAAAAAAGGGATGTCAAATTTACAAACTGTAATGAAGGCTAAAGTGAAGGTATGTCTTAAACACACACATGCAAAGGGAGAGGCAAAGCAATTAGAAAGAGTAAAATGGAAAAAGAAGTACTTTTTCATATAATTTGCAGTTAGATTCTGAAACTGAGGAAATCATTGGGGCCAAGAATTGAAAAGGATTCACAAAGAGACTGCTAGACAGACATAGGGGTACCCAGAATTTTCAAGGGTAACAACTGATAGAAACAGCTCTTATTTGAGTCAAACTGAGTTAGGGAGGGCTACCGTGTCACAGATTATCCCACATCCCTACGCTTAGGTTTCTCTGAGCATCTCCCTCTGAATCATCCTAAGTGCTGTAGAAGACAACGTATTAAATAAGACTGATTTGAGAGGATTCCTACAGTTCCTATGGCTCAGTTACAAATGCTTTCATTTTATATTGGATCCCACCTGCAATTCTTAATTGTACTTTATTCATTTGCAGATTTTTAACCTATTTCATTAATTTTTACACTGGTCTGCACTGAGTCTGCACAGTGCTATTTTTTAAAATTGTAACATAGAAGTGGTACAATTCATCACAGAAATCTAAGTATATAATGTCAACACTTTAATCTTTATCACCAAGACTTAGAAGATCTTATGAAATAATGATAACAAATTTTCTTGATAAGACCTGTTTTCCATAAAACCGTATTAACTGGCATGATTTATGCTAAAATCTTAATTTTTTTTACTGATTGTGTCCCATACAAGCCCTTCCATGGTTTTAAGAGAAGCTGATATCAGACTAAGTAGCCTGTAGCTCCTCATATCATCTCATTTCACTCTTTTTAAAATAGTAACACTCTTTACTAGTCCTCTGGAACTTTTTCCCCCACAAATCAAGATTTGCTCAAAATCAACATTAATATTCAGAGACCTCCTAAGCCAATTCTTTAATACTACTGGGTGCAAGTTATTGGGCACAGTAGATTCTAAAATCCTTAATAGTTTTTGTTTCACATTCTCCCCATTTACTAATGGAATAGAAAGTATTTAATTAATGACTGTAAGAGATGAATACATCATGCTAATGATGAATACTTCTGTTTTTCCTGCATAGTGATTGACAATTTTGCAATCTTGGTCAAGTTCTGGATCTATGCCATCTGAAGGATTTCATTTGTTTCTGATTTAGTTAAAACATTCCGTCTCAACCCTAGCAGTCAGAAATTCTTCTTACATGCCTTTTAGCTTTCCTTGTTAATTGTCTGCTTTTTCTGACTGCTGGCTTGGGCTTACTGTGAGGAGCTTCCCTGTGTTCTCTTTCTTCTGCATGTGTTACTGTTCTTGTAGCAGCTGCTTTCACCTTTCCTGTAATGAAATACTTTTCTTCATTATATTCACAAAGAGTTCTTCTGGCTACATCAAGGGTAACAAGTAAAGCGATGCAATTGGAGCAGACCTATGAAGAGAAGCGGCAGGCACTGAACGTCTGTTATTTGCACCATGTTTCTCAGGGGTCTTTCCTTAGGACTAGCTCCAGACAGGACTCCTGTGCCAAATGGGACACATCTAGGCTTAGTGAATGGGGACCACCAAAAGATTCACTTCAGGAGCACTTTACTGACCTGAGCTGATCTACTAATGCAGATGCACCTTATAATAAATAAAATCCTGACTGGATTTTTACAGGATTTGCCTGATTCTCATTTACCAAATAACCTTAAAAAAATTTAGAGATTTTTTTTCTTCTTTTTTTAATTGCATGTGTGGTGGAAATATCTTGCTGATTATTTCTTCTTGAGAACCATACTTATTCTTGCACTTTTTCTACTGAATCCAACAGAAATCAAAGGCATCTACTGAAATAAAGGGACAAGAATATGGGCAAAGACTATCTGCAGAAAAAACATCTAATACTCTTTCAAAATTGCAGGTTTGGGGTTTGGTTTTTTTCTTTTTTGGTTAAGATGGCTGAGAATTAACAAATGGATCTAAGTACAGAAAAAGTTTGAAGAGGTTATAATAAGCAGCTTTTGAGTTAGAGGTAGCAAAATATTAAATGAGTAAATTTCCAATCAGGGTAATTTTTAAATGACCTCTAAATCAAAAATAGTTTGATTATACACTGTTTGAAGAAAATTAATTACCCTTCTTTTCCTTCAAAGTATGGAAATTTTTAGGCCAAACCAATTTCCATGCCAAAGTTAAAGAAGGGCAAAAATAGGACTTTAAAAGCTGGTTGCAACCTTAACAATAGGGAGAATATTGCTTTTCCATAATAAAGAGAAGGTATACGTGACAAAACTGCCTGAGAGTGCTACAGATTTGCTAATAAGTGGGGGGGGAGCCAAATCTTTCAAAAAATCCAGGACTTAAACAGAGTTTAGCTGAAACTTCCGTCATGTGTGAAGTTGAATCGAGTCTGAAATGGGACTAGCACAGGGAGCTGCTCCTGGGATACGCTGTGTCTCCAGAAGGAAACTGCAATGTGCAAATGTTAGCTAGGAAAATGGACACCCCAGAATGGGGCACTGCATTTCTTTCTCTCTGAGACATTACTCTGTAAGTAGAACAGAAAACCGAATGTTTTCTGTTCTTATAAATTCCGCAATGCAAAGCTTGTTTCACACATGGAGCCACTGCTTCTCAGTCCAGCATCTTAACTTCTTCTGTCAGTTGGTGGTGGACCTGTTGGATAAAGATAAGATGATGAAGATTCAGCCAAGGTGAAATAGCATGTTACAGCTTAACTCAGACTTCCCTGATATGATCAGGGCTGAACTTGACTGTTGGTTGCACTTTACTTTCTGGATGTAGTGATGAAATACAGTCATTGAATTACCTTGAGTCACCCATTTGCTGGGCAGTTCAGGTTTCTAAAAAACTTGATTATATAGCTGAAATACTGGAGAAAGTCATATATCAGCAACAGAGCTAGATGAATGGCAATTCATTTGTGATGAGGGGCCTTTTGCTTCATTTTCTATTTGTCACTGTCACAGGCAATTATTTGAATTTTTTTTTGTTGAATAATTTCTATAAATATTTTTCATATGCAGGTTATTGGAAGGCAGTTTAATCAAAGTATCTGATATTAGAAATTCAAAAGGGAGTCCTTCAATTGGACATATCAGTCACATGGGTTTTTTCTAATTGGTTGAGGATATCTCTCAGTATCTGCCTGCTAGTAAAAATAATAATAATTACAAATGCAAAGTCATTGCTGCATTGATGATTCCTGCCAATAAACTGATATGCTGGAATATTTGTGGAAAGCAAACACAAAAAGGATGTGAATAGTTAATTACAGCTCATTCATTTGAGCAACTATTTGCAAAAAATGCTTGGGACTGTTCCACCAAACGGTAGTTACTGTTATCTTCTTCCCTCTCCTGTCTTTGAGCCTCTTTGTCCGTTGAAGGACAGATGCTGGCATTCAGTTGTCTTTTCAGGACTTGTCAAAAAGCCATACGCAATGTGAAACCTCAGGTTATAATATTTAAACAGACACTTTTAATTTAGGATTCCCTGTCCCCAGTACCATCCAGTGTAGAGTACAGAATAATGGTTTACATTGCCCTGCATATACTATCTGCTTATAAAAAATATTTTAAAGGAATGTGAAATATCTCCTAGCTAACTTTTACAAGCTATAGATATTTAACTCTGGATGGATTTTCCCCAAAGTACATCCCTGGTGACTCCTTATATGAATCACAAAAATTGAAGTGTGATTTATAAAAACCCTCTCATAGTTTGGAATTCCCAGCAGAAGACATATATCCCTTTATTCCAATGCATAGATACATGGCTCCTCTGATCCTCTTTATAGATGACTTCCAGTTAGCACATGGCCTAATTCAGAGAGTTATTCACTCTGCTTCAGTTATTAAAGTAGAACTGGAAGAAAAACTACTTGATCTCCATCCATACCCAAATGCTTCTGCCTCGCCAGCAAGAATTCACTGATTCCTTCTGGATAACTATATTATAGACCTGACTACATTGGGCATCAAAAAAGCTGAAGATACAATCTGCATAAAATTTACATATATTTGCATACATATGCCTGGCCAGAAAATATAGCAATTCACATTTCCACATCATAAGAGGGCTAATGGAAGTATTCGCTGTTCCTTTGGTGTGCCTTTCACTTTTTTTTTTCTCTTTTTCAGGCATCTGTTTTACTTACAAACTTTCCAAGTTGTCCCTGTGCCCCAGCTTTGCTTTTGCTCAACCATGTTCAGAGATAACACTTTTTCAATTTTTGTCCTTGCTCTGACTCTACGCACTCTACACAACTTTCTCATCCCAGAAGGATTCTTTAAAAATGTCTTCGTCATTATTCATCTATTTGAGGCATTTCCACCACTAACTTGTGATAGAGTCCTGCAACTTTGTCCTTCACCATCCTAGATGTCCTCTCCCATTCTTCCTCCACAGCTCCTCATGTGTTTTACCATCACTGTGGAAGCAGAACAGCAGAGCAGGATGAGAAGAATGGTGCTGTACTCCCTGGACTTAGGTTGGTGTCATTTAGATAATTTCAGCAGCTTCTCCGTTTTCTGTTGGGCTAACACAGCTATCACAGACAGTGTGCTCAATGATATTCAGCTACCATCCCAGGTTTATTGGGCTGAGCGCAAAAGCTACAGAACTTATGAGAGAGATGCTGGAGAATGGAGATAGAGCTTCCAAGTCTATCTATGTAGTCAAATACATTTGGTGCAATTTTCACCTCTTAAATTTCCTAGTTACATTCTGGTCAGATGAAGAGATTGCTTCAAGAGAAGCAACCATCAGGACTACCATATTAAAGGGGAAAAAATAGGGAAAGGTTCCTTCTTAAAAATAAACTCAGAAAAAAGTCAGGATTTAGATATCACTGAAGTCTACCTCGTGTAGTCTATGCTAAAATAAGGAGAAAGTTGTTAATAAGTGACTGTGATTATTGTAACCTTCATAGGAACAGAAAGGCAAAAAATAACCTCTGAGCCTTTTCCCCTGGACTCAAAATTACACTGCAAAAGAGTCAGTGATTTCTGTAAGGACATCCATACCACATTTAGAGGTGTGCTCTGAGTTAGGCCAACAGCAGCAACATTCTTTAAGGCAATCTGTTTTCTTATTCAGACTTTCAGCTGAGCCTAACTGCCAAAGCTAATCATGTTGTTTTTCCCCTAGAGCCCTGATTCAGTCAATTCTGGGGCAAAGATTTTGTATAGAATTTCTTCCCCAATTAGAGATTTCCACAGACTGGTTTCAAGTGGCTAATGAGAATGTACAGGGATTATAAACACACTTTCTTCTGGGTATTTTGGGTATGATTAATCCTGTTTCCTGACTTCAGAACACTAATATGTATATAATGAATTCTTTCTACTGTTGTCCTCATTTTCTTTGGACTTCAGGTATGAAAAAAGGGGTAAAAAAGGAAGTTGATTAGAACTGCTTTTGGCATTAAACAATTGGGTTGGAGTTAGGAAAATGCTTTTGAAGGGATTTTTCTGCCACTGTTCACAAACTGCTTGAACTTACAAAATAGCCAATGAAGGCTTAAGAACCTTGTGGCAAATTCTCTGCTAAAAGCAGGTTTATATATTCAATTTCTCATACTGTCGCCAAAAGCGAATATATGTATTCTTGCATTAACAGTTTAAAGGTAGACTGAAGCACAGTTGCAGGAGAAGCACTTATCGAAGTTATAGTTAAGTAGTTCATTGCTGCTAGCTGTGCAAAAGAAGTTGTGTATAGTGTTTGTTCTGTTTTTATTTAAAAAATATTTCTTAATGAATTTAGAATATGGACAGTCCTGGGGAAATCTAACAAAAGAATCCTGCACATAACCTTCATATAAAGAAGTCAAACCTTGTAAACTTGTTACTATTACTAGAGCAGAATCTCTGAGGGAAGAATTATTGCCAAATAGCTGAACAGTGTATAATGGGTTAACAAAGTCAACAGAACTGTTGGATGAGTGTCATAGATTCTGCTACGAGTGGCTGTATCACCAAAGCATATACCTGCCTACGAAAAGATTAAAAGATAGATTTTTAAGTGCCTATATACAGGCACTTCCTTCTTCGGGGTGATTGGCTTCCTTAAGGATAATGTAGGAAGAAGTGCGTAGGATTAAAAAAGATGTTTTCCTTTGAAGAAATGCATTGGGACCCTTCCTTATATTCTTTTTGCTTTGGAAAAAAACCCACATATTTTGTTTGTATGGATATGCTGCATATTGAGCCAAAATAAGAGAAGATTTTCTGCCATCTATTCTACCTGATGTTTTTTCTACCCAGATATAACATCAATTAGTATCTTCTCCCAGTCTCTAGTCAGGACTAAGTGAGGGAGGAAGAGGTTGTAAAATGCCTTACTAGCTCTAGCTGTTAACTTTTGTTCAAGGCAACTGCTTTAACAGATCTAAGCCTTCAAGAACAACTGTTCTGTTTCTGTGCACATATGCTTCTATTTTTCTCTGTATACTCAATGCTACAATTACAATCCTCAATTACTGTCACTTTAAAAAGTTAAACTGAATCCATGGATGTACTGCAATTTTTCCAAGTCTAAAACTGTCATCCAGTGCTTAAATTGTAATCTCTACCTTAAATGAGTGCCCTTTTGAGTTACATTACACAGTGGTTCACATACATCTTTAGAGAAACAGAGTGAGAGAATTTAACTGATTGCAGAGGTTAATTTGGTCCATATACTTTGTCAATAGCAGGTCTGAGGAAAATTAGCACCAATAATTATAATACTGGTGTAAGTCATGAATCTTATTAGAGTGATTTTTAGCAATTTAAGGACTGAAGGATCACAAATGTCAGGACTTTGGTAATATCCTTGGCTTTTAATAAATGGCAAATGTTGATAGAATTTAGGCTCCTTTTGCTTGCAAGCTTAATCACTATCCAAGAACACAGAAGACACAATGATAATTTTTAAACCAGTGTTACAAAATTAAGACATTCAAGCCAAATTGGACATGGATATTATTAGACTGTATTTATTATAAAAGGCAAACACTTACTGATGTTCTCTACTACATCAATCAGAAATAATTTTCCTTTATTTTCCTTTTGAATGACTGTATATGTATATTGGGCCTGGCTGAGATGGAGTTAATATTCCCCGTAGCAGCCCTCATAGTGCTGTGCTCTGTATTGGTAGCTAGAAAGGTGTAGATAACAGACAAGCGTTTTGGCTACTGCTGAGCAGTACTCGCACAGCATCAAGGCTGTCCAACATTCCGCCCTCACCAGCAGGCTGGGGGTGGGCAAGCTCTTGGGAGGAGACATAGCCAGGACAGCAGACCCAGACTGACCAAAGGGATATTCCATACCATATGATGTCTGCTCAGCAATAAAAGCTAAGAGAAAGGAGAAGGGGGGCATTCATTATTATGACATTTGTCTTCCGGAGCAACCACTACGTGTACTGAAGCCTTATTTCCCAGGAAGTGGCTGGACATCGCCTGCTGATAGGAAGTAGAGAATAAATCCTTTGTTTTCCTTTGCTTCCACATGTGGCCTTTGCTTTTGCTCTATTAAACCACATTTATCTTGACACACAAGGGTTTTTTCCATCTTATTTTCTCCCCCCGATCCTGCTCAGGAGGGGGTGATAGTGCGGCTTGGTGGGCACCTGGCATCCAGCCAAGGTCAATCCACCACCATATGCTAACAAGGTGCAGGGATTGCTGCTTCTCATGCAGGGCCGTAGGCAGAAGAGTTCTGTTTTATTATACCATAACGCACAAGCGGTAGGTGATTTAACTACCCAAGTATCTATTGCAAAAGTGGTGTGTCAGAACACAAGCTGTCCAGCAAGTCCATGAATGTATTGGTGAGACAATATTTTACATGGAAGAATAGGAAAACAATGGGAGGCATGAGCTTTCTGAAAACGCTTCTAACCAACAGAGAATTAAAAGATAAGCATTAGCAGGGAATAATAGAGTTTAAAATCTTGGGGTGGGATAGCACAAATAAAATTAATAGATTTCAAAAAAGACACGGTGAGGTGTCCAGTGATGCTAGTCTCAGGGAACGATGCTCAAGGAGAACCAGCAGATGCTTCAGACATAATATTACAGCACAAGCACAAAGGAAAGCTAGCAAGCACACTAGGACACCAATTTGACTGAAACATGAATTTGAACATGAGATTTCAAACTTAATCTACAGAAAGAGAATTCAGTTAGAAAGTAAGCATAAGTATAAAAGTGCAGCACAAGTTTAGGGCCAAAAATGAGAAAAGCATGGAAACAAGCTGAAATGCACTTAATAAGGGACATGTGGTTTAAGAAGATAGAATTCTTTAAGGACCTGAGTATTCAAAGGCAAACCAGGGAAAAAAACTTGTATCCCACTGAGCATAATAGAAAAGCTACTTGTTGGAGATGCCAAGAAGACTGAACACAGTTTTTCAGCCTTCTTAGGTGGTTCTTCTACTTATTTCCAGAGATAAAGGTATTCACAGAATCTAGGTAAGATGGATATTTTCAAGGAAATCTCAATAGCTTATTGCCATATTTGTGTTATACTTCCACAAGGGTTTGTCCTCAATCTAGTACTAGTCAGTATTTCTACTACTAGTGACTGGAAGTCTAGAAAAATGATTATTATATTTATATGGCACCAAGTGGGGAAGGACTTCCAGCATGCTGATGACCTGTTTAGAATCCAAAATAGACTAGACTAGACTAGACTAGAATAGAAATGTTCTAAAATAAAGTGTTCTAATAAATATAATGTTCTAGATAAATCTGAAACTTTTTATGATCTGCCCAAAACAACAGATAGGTACCACCGATCCTCCCATCCAGTGGCAAATTAGGCTCATGAAGTCTTTTTCAGGTGTGTAATTTGTTTTAGTTTTAGTCATGGATTTATGAATACATGAATGGAGGAAAGATGCTGAGTTCCTCCTCTTCTGCCAGCAGAATCCTTACAGGCTTTGTAGAGTTCTGCTAAACATAATAAACAACTTTAACTTTTCCAACATCAGTCCTTCAGGCACAAATGGTTCATTAGTATACTAGCATTTACCTTCATCAGATATCTATGGAGCCTGCCTCAGTCTCACAGCAGGGCCCTTGCATTTCTTCTACCCTGCCAGGATTTCAATCTGTTAGAAGCTAACAAAACTGATTTATTTTTATTCTGAGTTTCAAGCTTCTATCTTACTGGCTTCTCTAGCTTACTGTTCCAATTTATAGTTGAATTTGCTGCTTCTAAACACACAAACAACACTATTGTAGACACATATGACTAAAATTTACAGCTACATATGATGTCAAACATTAGCTTTGATTTGTCCACAACAGATGGATCTTCTAGTTTCATTTTCACATACAAGATTTACAATAGTACCTTGCCCTACCTATAATTTCTATATTCCTACTATTTTAAGTTTGATTTAGTGTTATGCTTGAATTCTTCTTGCTTTTCTTTTTTAAATACATCAACTCTTTGACTACACACTGAAGTCAATCTTTCTGCCTAATGTTGTCTCACATGTGGTTATGATATATAATATAATACTTTTCTGGTATACAGAACCCTAAATTTTGGCTCTTGCCTTTGAATACCTCTTGCATTCTCTTAGTCTTATAGGATTTGGGCTTGTCCAATTTACATCTGCCCTTCAGGGATTTGTATTTCTTTTATTTCCTGATAGAAATTTGATGTTATCTCTAATTTGATCTTGGACTGATGTCGGATCTTTTCTCGACAGCTGTAGAATATATATACAGTCGTTACAGTTCAGAACTATCTTTAATAGATAAGACATCGAATTCTTTAGGTCTGTGATTTGACTGGACTCAGGAGTGTTTCAATAACTACTAATATTAAGCTTTAGTGTGATTTCTTGAAACAAAAATCATTCCTTAGAGAGGCAATGCCTTTTATGCGTATAAAACCAGAATACAGTGGTGTTCAGACATTTGGTGCAGTAGTGGGAATTACAGAGGCAAAAATGGAGACAATGAATCATCTGGCTGGAATCCACAATATAGCCAGTATCAGACAAACATATTTTAAACCCTCTCTTTTTCTATTTATTTCTATTTTTCTTCCAAATAACATGGTTTGCCCCAGACTTACAGATCTTCATTTAAAGGGTTCCCTATCAGACACCTGCACCTGTACTGGGAAGTCACCCTGCACTGAAATTTTTTATGAGTATTAATGCTCTGGTTTGGCAGGTGTTACTGCAGGAACAAAAGTTATATGGGAATAACTGCAGTCCTAGGTTTATGACTTAATGAAGAAGGTAAGAAGGAAAGAGACAAAGGAAGGAAAGGAAAGGAAAGGAAAGGAAAGGAAAGGAAAGGAAAGGAAAGGAAAGGAAACGGAAAAAAAGGAAAAGGAAAGGAAAAAAAGGAAGGAAAAGGAAGGAAAAGGAAAGGAAAGGGGAAAGGAAAAAAGGAAAAAGGAAAGGAAAGGAAAGGAAAGGAAAGAAAAGGAGGAAAGGAAAGGAAAGGAAAGGAAAGGAAAGGAAAGGAAAGGAAAGGAAAGGAAAGGAAAGGAAAGGAAAGGAGGAAGAAAGAAAGAAAAAGAGAGAGAAAGACATAAAGACATGATCCTTTGACAGTATAGGGCTGCTGTTCTGGAGTATCCTGTCAATGACACTGCCATTTAGATTTCCCAAGATACTTGTTAACATCTCATCCCATGACATCTTAAAAGGCATCATTACAGTTTATCATGTTGTGATTTGTAGAAAAATAGTATGTGACAGACATTTCTATGGAGATCATAATGACCTTAGTGTCAATGGGAAAATCACAGACCTTTCATGTGTATATTCTCTGGCTTAAACAAAACTTAAGGACAAAACAAGATGGGGAAATATAAACAGTTAAGTGGACTAAGTTATAAACCTGCATTCAGATTTGAATTTTTTCATAACAGCCTTCTTGTTAGAGGATTCTTTCATATGTGTGTGTGTGTTCTCAAACATCTGGGATAGACACAGCAAAATGGATCACTGAAGTCTGGGTTGAACCAGACCTATTGGATCACTGAACTTGTGCCATTCCCCTGTCAAGATGTTTACTCATCTGTTCATCAAACCACATCCCTTTCCGCATTCAAGCCACTTGGAAATTCTCTTTATTCTTATTTCACATTCATTGTCCTGCAACCCAAAAGTTTTCTAAGGGTAATTTGACAAGTAACTGGCTTTAGTATTCCCTTTTCCAGGTTTTCCCCCTTAAGAAGGCTCCTGTGTATAGAGCCAGCTATGACATGTGCTTTTACTCCTGTAGAGGTGCTCCACTAGCATGCATCCTAACAGGATTGTAGGCACTTGTGTGCCTGTGTTGATGCAAGTTTCTCTGGTGTGAGTGAAGTTATCTCTCTTTTTTTACCTTTTTTTAGCTAGTCTGTTACTGTCTCCAGCTTTACTAAATGCCAAAGAAGATGTTGCAAGAAGACAGAATGAAAAGCATGAGGCAGCAGTACAAATGCTGAAGGATGTGGGCAAAGCCAGTGGTGATAGATAAACAAAGGAAGAGTTCCAGGAAGGAACCGAATGAAAGAGCTTTTTGAAAACTAGGCAAGGGTGTGTGTGCACTCTGCATGTGATTTGCACTTCCTTACTTCATTCTATTCATTTTTATATTTTCCATTTCTTCTATGGAAAAGTACTCCAAACCCATTGCCTCAGACAATAACCTTTGTAAAAACTTTCACGCAAAATTATCCTTTATTATTGTTAAATTCCATTAAATACTTTTTAATTACTTCTCAGTAATTAACTGTCTGAATCCAAACAATCTATGTGGTAAAGTGTAAATAAGGGACTTTCAACCCACAGACTGCTTCTAAGGGGACTCAGAAAAGCTAACTGAAAAAGGCAAGCTTGTTGCCAAAGGGTTCAAATTTGTCATACAGCAACATCCACCTGAAAATATTTAGGGATCTGCGTGCAGAAGAAAAGATGAAAATCATTGATGTAAATGATACCAGAAGAAGCATTAGTCTTTTTGCATGGTTAGGGGCATATCCTTTTCACTTATTATTCCAGGTTCTTTGTGAAGTGCCAATAGCTGTACTTGGCATTGTACAATATTCATACAGCCTCTAGAGAAAAGAACATGCATTGAAAAGGAGACAGTTGCAAAATAGACACTGTGCCTTGAGTAGCACAAAGGAAGTTATAAGTAGGAGGGTTGATTTTTTTTCTCTTCTTTTATCATTTCTGGACATTATCAAAAGAGGAGGCCTTCATTTTGAAGATTTACAATAGGGTATTTTAAAAAGATTGCTTCATGTTGTGACACTGTGCAAGCGAGGCATCATGTTACGGATCTTGCAAAAAAACGGTGACAATTTGCATTGCTAATTATAAGTAACCATAAACATACAATTGCAGTACATTGTTGGTTCCACTAGAGGGGTCAATTGTTCCTGCATGATAAATGCTTAGCCAGAGGACCGGAAAGTGAATAGCCTCTTAGTATTACCTGATAGGTGCCACTTTTCCTATCTCTAACAAACAAACAAAAATTTATTAGCCTTAGTAGCAAATGAAAAGACAGCTACTGGACTTGCATACACTGCTTGTTTTATAAAGCCCATAGGAAGGTTCTAAGGCTGATGGCTTGTGCTGCCATTCGGAGGTGGCAACTACAGCTTGACTTTGGGATATGCCATAAGGTTAGACTCTCTTCCTCCTTTGGAGCCAAATTACTTATTATTGGGATAAATTGAAAGATCTGCTGAAAGAACTGTGATATTACAGGCAGGCTTTGGAGGATGCTACTCTCAAGGGGATTTACCTGGCTCTAGAAACAGCCCTGCAGAAATCAAGGTGAATGAAGTGAGCGCAGTCTGGCTGAAAATCTGCACGTGCAATAGCTACCCAGGATATCACAGTTGGAAAACACTTCTGATCATTTTTAACTTACAGGATTTTAAGTGGTATTTGCCTTCACAAAGCTATCAAATAACCCTTAGTTTATAGCTATAGCTTTGCTTTGAGAAGCAGTCAGTTATAAAGCAGCCTGGTAGACAGAGTCATGCTAAGACTCCCTGTCTTTGTATTTGGGGAAGAGGTGGGATATACGCCCAGATTTCCTTTATTTATTCCCTCTGCTTTTCCTAATCTGTTCTTAACTGGGCACCTGCTGCAGCAAATGAGAAAGCATTGGAGGAAGAGGAAATGGAAATGCTGCAGTACAAAGTATGCTTAATAATATTTATTAATGCATGCAGAGAACTATTAAATTAAAAAAATTAATGGAGGTCAAAAGCCAGCTTCTAATTCTCTTCAGGCAAAAGAAAGAATTTATTAAAAAGCAGAAGAGGTATCCACAGAGAAACTTTCCCCATTTGCTTTATGTGCATGAAATATAGACATCATCTTGACATTCAGTTGATGAAAGAGAAGAAAAGAAACTAAAATTAACACTCGGGCAGTTAACATTAGCCACATTATGGGAGGGGGGACAAAAACTCAGCACACTGTGTTTGACACAGGCTGCTCTAGAGATCTGTTAAAGTTTGCAGAGTGCCATTTCCTAAGAAACCTTTTTACAGAACCAGCTTTCATCATACCATATCTTCAGTACAGATAATCTTGGCATGGCATTATTTTACACACTGCAGCAAGCTGAAAATCTGAAGAAAGGATATCCAGATCTTCTGGCTGTGTGAATCTGACACAAAAAATTGGAGCATAGAGGAAAAGAGTCAGAAGCATGCATCAAACATGCTTTTTGTTACCGGAGGCATTCTTCTCTGCTGACAAAAATATTTGTTTAAATTTTCACATCAAGAAAAGATTCAGGTGTAGTTGATCAAATAACCTAAAGCTGCCTGATAACTAAAATAAATTCCCAGAAAGCACCTCAAGTATTTTTTAATTTTCTGTGTGCTGGAAACATGATTCTCAGTATGGTTCCCCTGCACAGTCTGTATGAGGGCAGAAAAAGGAAGATGATTTGCTACATTTTACAGAAAGAGTTTGCGGGGAGGGGGCGGGGGGGGGGGAGAGTGGAGATGTTTAAAAAATGTTACTGTTCTGCTGTCACTGAAGCCAATTGCAAACCTCCACAGTTTTCTCACAGAAATGTGCATAAGGAAAACATAAAGGCTGGGCGCTGCTTGGATCTTGCGTAAGCTTTTGAAAGAAGGGATTTGTAGAGGTTTTGGGCAGGACCCTCTGTACAGAGATGAATTTCACCCTGGCAACAAATCAGGACCCTTGTCTCAAACACAGGATTTTTTTTTTTTTTTTCTTTTTACATGTAGCCTTCCTGGATTAAACTGTTTGTGCTTCACCAGTCTTGTTAAAATCTGACATTATTTCCCCTGATATTAACCCCCAATTTGTCATTTACTCAAGACTGCACAAGGTTTCATCCTGGGAGTAGGTTTTTTCCTTTATCCGTTTCCTTAAAAACGTAATTATCCTTTTGTAGGAGTTTGCTGTGATCAGATGTGTTCCTGGGTTCATGAACACACAGAAAGATGAGGATCTTTCTTACATTTTAATTATAATTACAAACAATTAAATGTGAGACCTGAGACTACGAACAGACCTTTAAGAGGCAAGAAACAGCACTGGCGAGAAATAGAAGGAACTGCAAGTAGCGCTCCAAGTTCAGTCATGTATAAAATTTACAACACGACTGAAGGGCAGGTCTATCATTTTCACTTTCTACTTTGGCTTGTATTATTTAAAAAGTGATGTTTTAAATCCAGAAGGATAAAGTCTGCATTCATTACCGTACAACATCCTTAGTAGGACCTTTTGTCTCAAGCTCAGCACTGTGCTAGCACAGTTACGTAGCTCCTGCCCTGGAGCTGGCTTCTGCCTTGGCACTTCAGAGAGTAGAAGGAATATTCCCCCACGCAGACATCTCCTGTAGGTATATGAATTCACCCAACCTTTTCAGTCTCTGAATAACCTCACCCAAAACCAGTGAACTGAAGGCTATTATCTAGCTAATCATCAAACAGAAGTTTTTCCACAAAAATTATCTGAAGAGGTATTCATAACAGGCTCCCTGCAAATGTTCTAATCCAATCTGTTGTGTAAATATTACAGCTGGGGCTGGGAGGAGATGTGTGTATATTGTATGCAATGATAAAGCCAGAGCGTCAGCCTGGATGTGCACAGCTGTTCATGCAATGGAAGCCTTGTCACCACTGATGTCACGGGCATTTTAGGGCATGAGGAAGTGAATTGAAATCATGCCTCTGTGGCATTCATTAGAAAATCAGTAACTTTGGGGGCTTTTCTGCTTCTGTGGCATTGTGCATCACAAAACATCTAGATTATACTTAATTTTTATGAATCGAGTGCTGTTTCACAAATGAAGCATTTTTGCACTCCCATGTCTTATCAGTATTTAGAGACGTAACATCAGGAAATTAACCATCCCAGTAAAGTTGTCTTTATTTCATGTCTGTTTTCCAACCTCTGATAATGGCCAGTGTCAGACAATGAGATGAGTATCATTTATCCAAACAATGCAATTCATTAATATTTTGTGAATATTTTGCTTGGCTTCTGTGTAGTTCCAGAAAGCAATGGCAAAGTCCTGCCACCTGCTTTCTAGATAGACCCTCCTTGCAGGCAGCCCTACGTGGCGGGGAAAAATGGTCCAGGAACAAGAAGTCAAACCACAAAAACACTGTGGCAGGGGAATATACTTTGCAAAGAGACTGCTTTCCTCGTTAAGAGATACTCTTCCTAGGTGCAGTCCAGAGACAGACTGCTCCTGCTCTAAGACCCAAAATATTAAGTCTATCTGACATTTTGCATGTGGCACTGAAAGCAAGAGGGGCAGTTGTGTTGTACTCCCAGTGACACAGAGAAAGATATGGAGAAAGGAGCTACTGAATGGGTCACCCCAGGGCCTGATGGTGCTGTTGACTTGAGGAGTCCCAGTTGTCTCAATAGGCCCCTGTGCACAGAGCTAGTGCCAAAAGCAAAAAGCACATTCTAGCTTTGGGACCTATGAGAATATGAAACCCGACTTTCATTTCTGAAGGAGGCAAGGATGTCCCTAGTCTGGACAATGTGACACTGACAATACAGAGAGGAGAGAGACAGAGTAAAACATAGTTACAAAATAATTATGATTGCATGTACATTGATTTTGTACGTGTGTGAGCGTTTGTACAAGCTGCCGTGTTGGACTGTAGGCTATTAAATCACCCCATTTCATTACATTGGGATATTATTTTAAAATAGTCTTGCTCCAATTTTAAATTGTATAACTCTACCAACCAAATAAAGACAAGGAAGGCATTAACTGTAGAAAGCATAAATATAAGGAGGAAGCATATTTAGTTATTTAACCCACGATCTGCAAGTACAGTGTTGCTGAGGGGGTGGTTGTTACTGATCCTTTCCCTCCTGTTTACGTGGGGGTTTTCCATTACTGTGCAGGAGAAGACATGTGGGACACTGTGTCTGGCCTCAGAGCTGCCACCACAGTTCGTCGTCTCCTGCTTCAGTCCTGCACCCTCTCAGCTGGGGGGGTTGTTTCTTTGACAGTCCCCCAACGAGATCCCAAAAGTGATTAGTATGGGAACAGTCCTACAGATCAGTACTGCACCTAAACAGGGATTATTCCAGTGCAAAGCACCTTGTGACAAAACAGAGGACCCATTTCAAACCTTTTAACGTACAAATGCATTAACAGGTCACAAAAAAAAAAACGCACCAAAACTGTAGTTTTGCATATTTGCTTTGTATTTAAGTTTACCAAAGATTAAACCACTGTAGCCTAGCTGCAGAGTGGGTGGTTTTGTTGCTGTTTTGGTTTGGTTTGGTTTTTTATACAGACTGCTTTAGATCTTTGTCATTTCCTTCCATGCTAAAACTGCATTCTCAGTAAGGTAAAATGTAAATCACATAATTTTTTAAATATTTTTCATTATATTCTTGAGCAAAATGCCTTGAAACTATTAAGTGTTCCAATAGTGCTAAAGCTTTTCCTCTGTAAAACTGTGTGGAAAAAAAAAAATTATTCCAAACTTAATGTAAGGTGTCCAAATTATTTTCCTATTTCATAAATACGTTCCTTTTGTTTTGAGGTTATGCTTGTGAAATATTCCAAGTTACCTCTCAGGAATTTCCCATTTTTTCCTTCCAAAACCCCCAGACTGTAGTTTCATTCTTTCCTCAGCAGAAGCAGCTGCCCATAATATTTCCTGGGAAGTGCCTTCCACCCTGGAGGGCAGGTTCCTCCTGCGGGCACCTCTCAGCAGCCCTTGGTGCCGGGAGGGGTCACATCAACAGCTCCCTTCAAGGTTTTAGTTAAAGACCTCTAAAACACCTATACACACCCCGGTCTGTCCTTGCTGAGCTTTTTTTTATTTGTCTAGCACTGGCCAGACTAGGAAGAGTTTCCCAATCAGAGTAAAAAGTCCTTACATTTTGTCTTTAATTCTCTACCTCCCCTATAGTTTCTCATTTGATTGTATTTGTCTATGTAGTTTTGTAATCTTATATTCTTAAAAATTATGTTTACCATCTAATACATACAAGGAATTCCAGCATTTTTTAATTATTTCCAAGTATTCCCTGGCTTTCTTTGGCATAGCCATTTATGTGGGGTTCTAAGCTACGCTCACTTTTTGACTATATGTCTTCCCACTTCGTAATTAATCCCATCTCTCTGAACCCACTGCCCACACACATGCACACAAACACACCCCCTTACCTTCGATCATTTCTTCATGTCTTAAGTTCCTAGGTGGTTTATTTTGCTTTGGTTTTTTTCCCATCAGCTACTGGTAAATGAATGTTATTAATGTCAGATCAAATACCTTCCTCTCTGTTTCTAAATTGGATTGGCTATGACAATAGGCTCATGGAAATTTCATCTGTTTCATTTCTTTTTCATGGTAGAGTCCTTTATCACATTAGCACCTCTCCATATACAGGGAATGAGTTACAGGTTAATTAGATATTTTTGTTGTGACAGTTTAGTTGTCTGCATCTGGGCTTTGGCATCACCTAATAAATGGTATGAATATCCTCCTTTCCTTCTCCAGACTTCTACATTTTTCATCTGTGTCAATTTGCTTTTCGTGAACTTGGCAGGTAAGCAGCACCTGAGAAGGGCAAGTGTCCAAAAATAAAGTGGTTTTGTGATATTCTTTACACCCTTTTGCAAAAATGGCTGCTTTGAGTCACCCGCCAGCTCTGCACCCTGCTACTTACATAAATGGCCTAATTTAAAAATAGTAATTATTATTGTTGAAAATCTAACATCTCCCACTAAATGGAATGAACTTAAATTCTCAGATCAAACAGAATTACATAAAAACTCCAAGGTAAATGCTAGAATATATAACTGAATCTAAGCAGAAATCTCAGATATATCTATTACTTAGCATCACTATACTGAGTTCTGTTATTTTTACTTCATGCAAAATCCTATTTAGTGAGCAGATTTAAACACTTGCACCTCCAACAATGGCATGTTAATGTAAAATATTGCTAAATAAAAGTCACCAAAATATGCATGTCCATCCCAAGTGAATTATATGATGTAGCTTCAACCTTTGTCTGTATCCCTTTGGAATGATTTGTAATTGCACTCAGCACATTAAGATCTGTTAAACAAAATTGAAATTATTTCCATTTATAAGAAATAACAAAAGTGTTTCAATTTGCTTCTTTTTTTATTTATTAGAACTGTTTATAATGGGTAATTTTTCAATTATATTCCCAGCTCTGCTTCAGATTTGAAAAAATACTCTTAATCAGGAACACAGCTTGCCTGATGAACCATAGCAAAACAAGTGATGGTAAAAAATAAACTATAGGGTGTTTTCCCTATATACCTGTTTGATGAAACATTTGTTGAATTATGTTTATTTAGCCTGTTGGATTTGTTTATACTTTTTTTTTTCCCATAGAAAATGGCTAAAATTTCAGCAGGAAAAATAAGAACAGAGATTTTAATAAATTGCATTGTTCAAATGTAATCTTACAGGCAAAGTCCTCTAAGGTATTTAATAAAGTAGGCCAGAGAACTCTCCTTTGTGGATAAAACTCTGTTGCAAGTTCCAAGTTGTTGGTGAGATAGATCTATTACATTATTAGCTCTGGGGTAAGGTTTCCCAGTGCTGCTAAAATATGCTCAATTTAAATTCTATATTATATCACCCAGTCTGAATAATTTTATATCTATATTTTACTTTTAAATGCTTAGCTGACTCATGTATTTTAAAGAATTATAAACATCTTTAAAAAAAAGAATATACATCTTTATGTTACCTTTCTTTTTTATTACATTTAACTAGAATAAAAGGAGGATCAAGGCCAAGGTTAAAATCAGAGGTTGCACTATATTTACATTTTGTTCAATACCAGCACTTAAGAACAGAGGCCAAGCATTTAAAAATAGGCTGAAGGGGATGAAGAGATTTAGAGGGGAATGCCTGACTGTCTCAGAAACTACCAGGTGAGTCATAGCTCTGCCACTGCAATGAGCTTTGGCCAGGGAAATCGGTACAATTTAGCTCAGGGAAGGGAGACAGCAAAATAGAGAGGCAGAGCAGGGCTGTATTTCGATTGTGGGAAGAAATCCTCCCCTCTCTGAGCTGCATCTACAGAGCCTCCCAGGACTTCTGTAGATCAATACAGGACGCTGGCACCAGCGTGCAGGTTTCCGTGGCAGCACTCTAGGACTATCAAGGGCAGAACTGGTCAGTAGCTCAGGACACTGCCTCCAGGTCATCCATCTGCACCTCTTCTGCACCAGAGGATAGGGACAAGGCAAACTGCTCTGTACGACCATGTTCCCATACTCATGCAGACCACTTAATGCTAGTATGTACTCTGAAAAACCACGCAGTAAGCGATTTATGTTACTTGACCTCAAAAAGACAACAGGGAAAGGCACATATAGTAGTTGTGCCAAAGAGCCCTGAATCTAAGGCCATCTCATAAATTCATAGGGTTGGATTTAGGAAATTTTAAAAAGTGAAATATTTTTCTTTGCTTTTCAGTAAAGATTGATTTGATGTTGATGGAAGTGGCATTGATTCTGACAGAGGAAGCTTTCTTCCTTCAATACTTTCAATGTGAAGTATTACCACAGAGACTATTTTCTTCAGGTAAAACTCCAATCTGTGTAGAGTAAACTAAACAAACCATAATACTTCTCGTAAGAAAAGGCTATATATAAATTTACCATCCTGGCTAAAGCTGAGCTCAGGTAAGGATGCTGCTTTCTTACCCAAGCTAACTCTCATTCTCAAAGAATACACTTCATCTCTTGTTCTGTACTAAATTATCCCAGATTAAGGCCCAAAGACGACTGCATTTTTGCTTAAAACAAACAAAAAATCAAAAGGCTAACAGATAAAATACATGTTCAGACTGGGCCAGGTAAAATGGCATCTGAAAAAAAAAAAAAAAACCAAACAAAAAACAAACCACAAAAAAACCAAGAAACAAAACCCACCACCCCTCACAAAATCCCACCCAAATTTCAGCAGCTTGTTAAACAGCTGCCTACATCCAGGCTCTTGACTCATGACAAATGTGAGTTCCTTCAGGATGGCCACCAACCTTCAAGTCCAAAATGACCCCTGCTTTCTAGGTCTATATGAAATGGAATAAAGGGCATCTTATACTTGAGTAGAAATGATATGACTTCTCTCTGTGCCTTATACTTCATGTTGTTATCACATAATAATTTTTCACTTCCTGGGGCTACTAGTGGCTAATTCCAATTTTTTTCCATCTCTTTGTCTTTTTTCTCTTTGTTTCAATGGGCTCATTCTCCACAGGCAATGCCAGTGTTGAGTCAAAGTGTCATTCAAGCCCACAAAGTCACACATTTTCAGTTAGGAGGTGGGTCTGATTATCTAATTACCTTTTGACACTTCCATTGTCTCCTTTGGCACCTAGGTACAATAAGTTGGGCATTTCAATATCTGCTCATCCTCAATTTAGACCTGTTTTGAAAATACAAAAGAACCTTAAGTGATCTGTCCACAGCATTGAAATACCAACTTTAGTGGATACTTTGAAAACTCAAAGGCTTTACAAGATGAATAGCAAACTGTGGATGACAGCTCCTGTGGAGCCATTATTGAATTGCAGCAGTGATGACTGCATTGCTTTGGATTTAGATAAAAGACTCCATACAAGACAAATGGTAGGAGGACATCAAACAAGACTGTGTCCATGCAGTGACAGAAGCAATCCAATTGAAGAAGCTGTTGATTTCCCTAAGGTAACTTACTATTTCTTCTTGAGTAATTTATATTAAGGAACTAAAGATTCTATATTCATCTTCTATTTACACTTTTCTCTAAAAATACTGCTTCTAGTTGTCAAATATAAGACTCGCTTAAAGTATTTGCTGGAAAGGAAATACCAGTATCGGAACTTGTTAATTATTTTGCATCTGTGTTTTATTTAGCCACAATATCACTATGTCCAAAGGTTATAGACTGAGAGTTGCAATCAATACTGATCAGATAAAGAGATTAGTCAGCAAATCAATAACATACATACCAACAGGAAGCACTGTGCACTCAAGACAACAATGAATACAACAGGTACAGATAAACATCGTCACTTTTATTTAGATGAAAGCTGATTCTAGAGCACTTCCACTATCTCATTAATAATGCACAAACCTCTTGGAGTCTTAGTTTGCTATACAAGCATAATGTTGATCTTGAATAAGTTTCAAGATGTGACATAAAATAGCTTTGTACAAAACCATCAGATTTGGGGTTTACTGACAGCTATACAAGCTGTACCATGGAAAGGATACAGAATGTTTATTTAACTTCTTGCAGAAAGTCTACATCAGCATTTGACTCTTCCTGTCATTCCCACTTGCTGTGCCTTACCGGTTTACAACATTCAACGGACCTGGATCACTCAAACCAGCTAGCTTCATAACAAGCTCAAGAGGGAGATATACCCTGTAAGCACACACCATGTGCTTCAGCTGGGAATGGCTATTCAGCCCACAGGGTTAGACTGCAACTTTTCCTGAGCAGAACTGCCTGAAATGTGTATAGTGCTGTCAATGGGTCTTTAATACACATAGGTTCGCTCTACAGATCCATTTTTATTTGTCCAGCATAATTGCTAACAAAGACTTACTCTCTTAGAGCACAAGCACAGATTAAGGCTAGAATTTAGTTTACTGAAGCTTCTTAAAAGTCTATATTTGCATTTTTGAGATAAACAAGGGCATTTTATGGATGTGACGAGATTAAACATATACACACACATAGGTATGCAAAGAAGCATATAAAATTTCAGGTAATTCAGATTTTTTTTCTATCTGCCCTCCTCGTATCTTATTTTGTACCACTTCACAACTTACTATGTTTGCTTTCTATTTTGGATCAGATCTAGTTGCCATCCTCATATTTTCTGCTCTTCTCCAACTTGTTCCAGCACATTTTTCTCTCTGCCTGCCTTCTTCTTCTCCCTTTCTAACACCTTTTCTTTCGCAAGCCCTTCTTATTAAACCTAGAGTAGGCTAAATTGAGAATAAAACACATAACCTTCAAAGACTATGTCCCTCTTTTTCTGATCCTTCTACTTCTTCCTCCCACACAAACTGCCTGACAGACAGACCATGGTCAGCTGTCATGAAAAATTTTACCTGGGATGCCACCTTGCCAGAAGGCACAGTCCAAAATCCCTCCTCACCCTGATGCAGCATTTGCCATTCTTGATGAAAATTTAATCTAAATGCCCAGGGATGTAATTCCCTAAAACCACACCCAGTTTCAAATGACATTAGAGCAGAAGGAGCCTTTAGCCTGTCATCCCCTCACAATGAGAAAAGGACTCCCAAATCCAAAGAGTCTGGGGAAAAAACCCTGAGCACAAATTTTTTGCACAATCAAGAAACAGATCCCCTCCACCCCACCTTCAAATGCTTGACAAATTTAATGTGTGCATGTGAGTCTCTGAACTCCTTGCAATGATCTTGGTCCCAGGAGGAATTATCCGCATCTGCTCCTTTCTTTTCAGGATACTATGAGCAATATACCAGAGAATCTAAAAGCTAAGATCGTTCTGAGCAGCTTCATTGAAAAGAACAGGTTTCAATAAGCTAAACTTAAAAATAGCTTCAATAGTGTCTAATCTGTGATTCCTGCTTGGCACTGGTAATTAGGACTAAAAAAAAAAAAAAAAAAAAAATTCAGAAAACTAACATGATTGATCTCCGTGAAAACAGTTTTGTTTTGTTCTCTTGAAGCTACCCTCAGAATTCTACTTTGCATGATCACTTGCAGTATTTTTCCATCTTCATTTTTACTTTTCAGAATTGGTGAGTTTGTCCAAGACCCAAATAACAAGCAAGGGCAATTGCCAGCCTAGGGATAAGATCCAAATGAAATTATTCTCACTTTCTGTTTTTCACCCAGGTCCTAATGGGAGCAAGGCTACCTTTCTCATTACTGAGTTTTTACTTTTAATTAGCTCCTTCCTCTTGCTGACATGGGCAATACTTTGCTCCTGGTTGGGAGGGTGGAGCACTCAACACCTTCGTGGCTCTTCCCTTGGAGAGCCAGTTGGAGAATGAAGACCTGAACCATCTCCCTCTCTGAAAACATAGCATTAGTACATATGGCTCCCCTGACTTTGTCTGTATTTATGGCTGCTCAGCATCTCAAGAAAGCAGACCACAACAGCAAGCTTTATGCCTTGTAGTCGAAAACGAGAGACCTTCAGGCTCAAGCTGTTTCCTCCCCTGTTGGAAATTACACATGCAGAACATCATCTGTGGGGAACTGCATGGTTTTCCTTAACATCCACACATGTAGTGCTCCTTGAACATGAGGAACTGTAAAGAGAATAAAAACAGGTACCCTCTGAATCCTTTTTCAAATAATCATTTGGAAGGCAAAAATTTGTTTTATTTCCTACTGCAGAGGAATCCAGTTCTTTGCCCTACCCTTTTTATGGCTCATGTTGTTGGCAAAATTAGTTTTCCTCTTAAAGTAAATTTCTGATGTGGATTTTGTCTTTTGGATTCTTCCTTCCCACAGACCCTTACCTGATTAAGTTATTCTGATCCAAAGAACTGAATAGAAACTCCCTGGTGGTGATAGGCTGCAATTCCTCTGCAGCTTCCTTTCTGGGGAAAAAAAAAAAAAAGAAGAAGAAGAAAAACCCCAACACCCCCCCCCCCCCCATAAAAAAAAGGAGAAGAAACAAACCACCTCAAAGCCAGTGTCAAATGCAGGTCTCAAAAGCATGTGTTGATTCCACAGTACAAAGTCACTTTAAATCCCCTAGTCCCTCGTTTCCACTCCCCAAGAGGAATCAAACCAAACAGAGAACAGCTTACATTGTCAAGACCTGGGAGCTTGTTGTAAGAATAACTAGTTCTTGACATTTGAAATTACTCTGGTTCAAACATTTTTTGATCTTTCTTATTAGCCCCGTGTCTTGAGAAATAAAAATATGATAATCAGAAAGTACATAATTGGGTTCAGGGTATTCTGTGGTCACCCTCGCTGGCTCTGGAGATAAAGGCACTTTGAAAGATTACGCACGGATATCTGGAATTTATTCTGCACAGTCTGTGAAATGACAGATCTTTCTTCTTAATTATACCGGCTATCAGTCTAATACCTGTAGTTAACCATTCTGTCCCGAGGAATCTCTTCTGATACATTTTATTCTTCCTCCAGACAAGCGGCAGCAAAATGGCACGTGGATGCCGAGACGTTTATTACTGCAGACGCGGAGGCCACCTCCAATCCCCACGATGGCTGTTTTACACCACCGCCTCCAGCCTCGGAGGGGCGGTCTGCAGAAGGTGCCGCCACACTTTCCCAGGCATTACGGACTGGAAGCTACAGTTTTACAAGGTGTTTGGACAGAAATACGTGTGCGTTAGCCAACTCGTGCAACTTCTAATTAGAGGTTTTCGGGAGCAGCGCTTTGTGGCCGGGCCAGCCCTGTGCATCCCCGGAGCAGCGCTGGCACGCTGACAGCATTCCCCGCTCCCTGCTGCCCGGCCCACCGCCCGCTCTTCTTTAAACCTCCAGCAGGACCCTTGCTGCAGCAACAAATCACGTGCAGAGGGCTTTCCACAAGCTGGGTTTATTGAGCTGTATTATAGGAAAATATGGCTCAGACAGCCCCACTGCAGCCAAAACAATCTGTCATTTTTAATTCTTTCTGTCACCTCATTAGGTGTATAGCTAGAGTGACAGTAAAAAAACCCAAACAACAAAAAAACACCACCAGTGAAACCCAGAACACAATGTTTCCCCGACGCCTGCTCAGACTTTAATGTAAATATCAAGGCACCAAAAGATTCATTGACCAAACATATGTCACTCGGTGCTGTATATAACAAAGTGACATGCAGAATGGTCTCAATAGGCTTATAAAGCAATTAAAAATAACTGTGCTTCAAAGCATTGTACTATAACATAAAAGGTCATCCCTATAAACATGAAGAAGATGACTGTATCTTTTTTCCTACAAACAGACACAAAAATACTCAGTTAGAAGTTCCATTCTCAAAAGGTAAACTTTAAAAATCTCTGAAAATATGCCATGTCCCGTATCCCTTTCCCTCAGACTGTGACTTTTCATCAACGATTAATATATTAAGTGAACACAATAGGAAACATTATCAAGGCCAATTATATGTCAGAAGACAATACCGTACTAAATATAAAATATTTACCCCATGCATACACATGATAGCGAAGGAAACCCTGGCTAACCTGTGAAAATGAAAAACCTATTTTTTTTCCTTCTAAAGCTTGCTTGTTTTCACATTAACACATTAAAGTTGTATTGAAATGGAAGCTGCAAAAGGTACATTTTGAGGAGTCTGATAATTTTTGTGGTAACATTCTGAGTTTGTGATAATAATGTTTATGCACAGATGTAAAGAATGTGCTGACAGATTAAAAAGGAGTCAGCCAGTGTTTGCACAGTGTTCATTTTTATTTAAGGGGAGGAAAAAAAAAAAATAATACTACACCTGGCTATGAACAAACAGCTTTTACAGAAGTGGAAGTAGTTCGGTGTATTGCAACTCCCTAAGCCTCCCCTGGATTAATTCAAAAATTCAAGTTACGGGCATATCAGAGAATCACAACCTTTTATTTTTACTGCAAGTAGAGAGTTCACTTTAAATGATTGTCCTACCAATAGTAAAAGGAATCTTAGCCTAGACAGCAGTATTAAGTAAGGATGTGTTCAAAAAAATGTTCATTTATTGCAGAGATGATCCTCACTATGGAGACCCTTCTTCCTTACGTATTTAGGTTATACTCACATTCCAACTGTACTTGGAATGCTGTAATGCCCCCAGGGGTGTCTTGAAAAATAGTGAAGGTACAAATGTAGCACATGGCAATAGGTATCTGCTGTTTCTTAATAAACAGTTACGGTATTTTAAAGCTAACTGATGTACTGAAACCTCATATTTTACAATGCCATAGCATGGGAAGAGATTACAGGTAGTGTAATTTGCTCTCCAACTGATCAGAGAGGCTGCCCTGATCAATATCTGCACAAGTATGCTGCAGCTACAGTTGGAGGAAACATACTGATTCAAGTAGAAAAAAAGAAAACACTCATGAAGAGAAAAAGAGAAGCAGCAGAATATTCAGTGGGAAGAAACATTAATCTGGAAAGCTGAAGCATGCAGAAACCTGCAACTTCATGACAGACTCCACAACTGCAACAGGCAACCTCAAGCCATGCCTCCCTTTTTTAAAGGAATTGCCTTTCAACCTAAATAAAACAGGGGCAGAGAGATCAGATGTTCCTTGCTCCTTTTGAAGAGTGACTGGGAAAACTCCATGTAATCAGGAGGTATTTATGATTTCCATTGACTTTCAATTTTCTTGGTTCATCTGTTCCCTTTCAGAACATTTGATGCTAGTCTGTTCTAAACTGTATGTTGAATTTGCTTTAATCAGGTGTCTTTGTAACAGGCATTAGGTCATTTACTGTTTGATTTTTTCTACAAAAATACAGGTTTTCTTAGTTTCAAAAGTGTCCTTTGAAGAAGCCTGCCATGTTCCATACAGGAAAAAAAAAGAAAAAGAAAAAAAAAAGAGAAGAGGACCAGGGAGGGGAGCAGGCAGCAACCCTGTAAATCTGTTCTTTCCCCACAACAATGGTGGGGAATTGTGCACAGTTGTAAGTGGGGCCCTTTGTACTCATCATTGCCCCCCCCCTCCAAGCTCCTTTCTCCTGTGATCTGGGCTCAGTCACTGAAGCCAATTAGCATAAGCAGAGCTTAATATTCAAGTAGACAATTACATACACTGACAAGTGCTAGCTCAACAAAATGCTGTTCCTAGTTTGACACCTCCTCTCTCTGGAGCCTCCTCGTACCTTTGCTGCTCTGGGACTCTAAAGTCCCCTTTCCCCTGTGCAGTACCTGTTCCTGGGTTTAGAGACCAAACCTTAATGACACCTTACTTCCACCCCCAAATTTCAGCTCTTCATCCAACCCCACCTTTCTGCTGGCCATTGTAGTCACCTGAAACTCCCCTCTCTTGAGCTCTCTCCATAAAACAAAAAGCTCTGCTTCTCCCAAGGATATTCTAAGTGCTGCATTTAATGAAAAGCCACTTCATTGAGGCTCTGTGGTGAGGAGCAGAGTCACACAGTCAGTGGCTATAGGTCAGCTCGGGTAGGCTGAATTTCCCTTTGGAAGGGCAAGTCTTTGTCCACTGCCTGTAGAAGGAGTCCAGGATAAATATACTACTTAGCTCCTAGCCTAGCAAGCCTTAATGAAGTGACTAAAGTTAAGTCTCTATTTAGCTTTAAAGTTTAGCTTAAAAAAGTATGTTAAAATAGAAAAGTTAGCTACTATACTTGGCAATGAGAACTTCTCTGGAAAGTCTTTGTCAAAGAAAAATATAGTCACCTCTAATAGACATAAGTCTGCTTTTTAGAGGGAGCGCTCTCATGTATTTGAGATTCAACTATAGTCGTAGGTGCTGAACACCATTGAAAAACAAGCCATAAACCATCTTGAAAATCTATTTTAATTGTTCCTAATATACATTTTTAAGATTAATTTCTCCTTACTTGCATTATGAAGGGGGCTCCTAAGATGGTACTGTTTGGGACATGGAAAGAATAAATTGTGTAATGCCAACAGAAAAGGTGCTGAGGTAGCTGGTAATTGACAGAGTTAATGAAGTATGTTAAGCAGGTACAATATAGATGAAGTTGTCCCCTACAGGGTGATTGGCCACTGGGGAAATAATGTGACAGTTGTCTTTGTGTTAAAATAATGTGGTACTCCTTCCTGGCCAGATCCTATCTGCAATGAGAGATGAAAGAGATCTTGGAAGGATACCTAGGTCCTCCTATAGCAAATACCGTGCTTGAAGCTAGCAGGTAAAGGACAAGATAAAGGGAGGGTAAGGAGTGTAATGGCTATCTGTAAAGCAGTTAGGCTATTTCCTACAACACACACATGAATTATCCACTATTGAAAAGTAATAATTTGACCCTGTTTTCTATAATCCGCTGTCATACACCACAATACACTGTGGTGCTGCCTGGGAATGAATGAGAACAGAATTTGGCCTGCCAATTTTTCTGAAAGTTGATTATTTTTAGATATTGTTTTAATAATTAACTAACTAGCTCCCAAGTAGTACAATGGATTTAGACAGCAAAGGATGTTTTTGAGAGTAATATAGGTTTTGTATTATTATCTCAGTCTATTGTATGTGAATATTACCATTGAAACAGCAGGGAAAATATCAAATGGAAATAGAGCTCAGCCTCTCAATTATACCAAGCTGTGTGGTCAGCATTGGTTCCAAAAGAGGCGTGTAGAGCGTTGAGTAATGAAAAATCATTGATAGCATCAGTTTGGTGTCTAAATAGTCTAATTTGCTATTCCAGCATTGTTCTTAATAAAAAAAAAAAAATCTCAGAAGAGATGTTAGCCTTCCTTGGCCATCAGATCTCAAAATACCCTGAAGCTTTCTTGACTCTTTCAGGTGCTGACAGTATTTTCATGTCATGGACACATGAAAATTACACATTTTAATTGTTGAAGTTGTGGCTATTGACATTTTCTGGGTTGATATTTATCTGTTCATAATGACAGTGAGTTAGTTGTTATTGGACCTTTGAGCTTTTCAATGTGGTTTTACCCTCATCAACACCTTATAAATCCAAGACAAAAAAAAAAAAAAAAAAAAAAAGAAAGAAAAGAGCTTTACCAACAAATATCCTTTAAAAGGTGTCCTTCAAATAGAGGCACCAAAGAAGATTAACCAAAAGTTCTTGTCAGGGTTCTTAAAGGTAGTGACATTTAGGGAGATAAGTGATTCTTAACAAACATCCGAGAACAGAAACTTAGAAAATATTTCTAAGCATCACATGGCAAACAGTCTTAATTTTCAAAATATATTAAGTGGGAAAGATTAAATGGAAACACTTGCTCATTGTAGGATTTAGGCTTACAAGAATCATGATGTCTTTCCCCAATCTTTCTTATGGCTGTAAGATTAGTATAGTCATTTGTTATTATGTTGTCAAGAGCAACAACCTGGACATGAGGACATTTTCAGCAGAGCTTCTTACTATGGGAATTTGAAAATCACTCCCTTACAATTTATTACAGACCACAGTTTAAAATATTTTTGTGCCCAAAGAATCTCAGGTGATGCCATTAAGACAGCATAAAATATCACAAAATACCAGGAGATCAAACCAACTAGCAATTATCTAAAGCATTTTTCTGGTATGTACCCAGATTTGCCTTTTGGGAGTGCTAACTCAGTAAATAATCACTATACATAAACAAAGTATCGGCTATAACTCTCAAAAGAACTTAAAATCGTCTTCAAAGTGTTTTGCTTCATTTGACAAAATACTCTTTGGGGATGTACTAATGGACAAAGCTAAGGATCCAAAGAAAGGGAACTTGATCCATTTGAAAGAGAATAGAAGGCTGAAGGAAGCAAATGTAAAAATATGCTGGTACTCACTCAAAAAGTGCTGACTTCCTCCTGTAGGTCATCTCACCAGCCCAGCTTGTACCACAAAATAGTGTAATTAAAAAGTGCTGATGCTCTGTGCTAGCAAGACTTTTCTCTTTTCAACCCTTGTTTAGGACTAACCAACAAGACAGAATATGTTATATGTGGGGTTGTGAGCTAGTATCTTATAGACTGGCTTAAAAATAAAAGATACCATAAAACCCCACAAAATCAGATCAACCAGAGCACTCCTGATGTATTAGTAATAATTAATAAACTCTGAAATTATATTTTATGTCTCAAGGCTTTGTACAAATATTCACATGATACCACTGTAATTAACTACAACTGACACAACTGCAAATTGCATGTGCATGAAGGAGATACCCACATGCTCAGACAGAGAATGTATCCTCTACAATGTAATGCATAAAATTGTCCAGTATAATGGGCATTTTACAAAGTCTAGCCTCTTTACAAAGAGACTAGTCATCTCTCCCTCCCCTTCATGTTCACACTAAATATACTACCTTTTCTAAATCTCTGTGCAGGTATTTGAAGGGCAGCAAGTCTGGGCCAGTCGTGAGGAATTAGTTGAGCATACAAGGGGATTGTGCTGTGTGTAACATCTCAATTAACTTACTTGTTAAATAGGTAATGGCACTTGACTGTTAAATTGTGAAGGAACCTGTTTGTTAAATGGAAATTGCTACTTATTAAAGGATACGGTCTAAGGTCTGGCTAAATAATGAGGACTCCAAAGTGTGCAGAAATCTAAACAGTATAACAGGAGAGGCTAGATGGCAAAAGACTGCCCTTCCTCCTGGTTCAGATACTTCCATCTATTTCACAGTATTTGAATGAGAAGACACTTTTTCTCAGATTTGAAGCACTGCTGGCCACAGATATGCAGAGAAGGAACCAACCACATTCAGATGAAAATCTGCAGCTGTGATATCCTACAAAATCTGGGAAAGGCTAGTTTGGGTTTGAGATTTGTTTGGTTGCTTTTGGGGTGTGTTTTTTTGTTTGGTTTTTTTTCTTCTTCTTCTCTCTCTCCAGTTAATAACCTTTCAGATCTCTGCTGAACCAAGAACAGAGCTGAGATATCAAATATATTTCTCAAAACAATCAACAGCTCCTCCAAAAAGGTACACTTTTGTTTGTTCTTCCATTCCAAAAGTTTCCCTTACATGAGTAGCTTCCTTAACAACAGGGATAACTGAGCTTGAAAGGGTTTTGCTCTGAAATGTCAATGTTGTTTACTTCCTCTGCTCTTCATTTCAGCATTTTGGCCTGAATTTTCAGATCTTGGTCTGTGGGAATCATAAATCATGGGGAATAGATACATAGAAAATGAAATAGTATGGTCCATCTACTTAGTTTTCAAGGAACTTTGATTCTATAGCTCCCCACTTGTCAGCTCCAAGCTTTTGTCCAATCAATTTTTTATTTTCTAAAGGAAGCTGGGGGGGGTGGGGGGGGGATCACTGCGTTATCTGGTTTTCCCCAAAGTTTGAAGAGAGTATGTTCTGATCTGGAGTTCTGCTTGGGAACACATCTAATTTTAATTAAAGCAAACTATTACAGAATATAAAGGCTGCATGTTTCAGTTTGATTCTCCCTTGGTACAGACCGTCTTATAAATACAGTGGCATCTCTCTGAAAGTGAGACAGACTCTCTAACCTCTTGCAGGATTCATAAAATCCTGCCCATATGTCATGTGGCTGCCACCTTATCTTCTCATGGGACAGAAAGTCCTGGCAACCACTTCAGAACTTCAAGGAGTGGGTTTTTTTTAAGAAGGTTTATCAAATCAAAACAAAGCTTTACATTGTTTAAAGCATCATCTGAGATTCTTCTTCAAGGATAAATCCTTTCCTTAGCACTTAGCTCACGCTTCTCAGCTGGATACTGGGAAACTAAGTGGAAGAAAAGGAAGAAGCATTTTCTCTGTAAATTGTAAGACATTGGTTCTGCTTAAGAAATGACATTGGTTTAGTGGTTTCTGCTCACTCTCTACATGTGAAAAAGATCAGAGAGCAGTTTTGCGAAGTTATTGGGGCAGTTGCAGAAGTTTCTTCATCTGGAACTGGAAAATGCCTTTGCAGAAGATGGAGCCTGCTTTTTGAAAGGCCATTTCCAACAGGTGTTACATTAGCAGGAGGTCTGCATCCCATAACGCAATTCTGTAAGTGAGGGTGGCCCTTGGCACTGCACAGATTTCACTGAAGCCATCAGAGCTGCACCCAAGGCCAGGAACTCCCTTAGATCTGGTTGTAGGACTGATGGTTACAGTTTGGCTGCTATTTTTGCAATGGTCTGACATACTTGCCTGTATGGGTTATGGTCATCTTTTACATTTCTGCATGTGCAATCAACACAAGAGGAGTGGAAAAAGAAAATTTCTCTGTCACATGGAAACAGAGGCAAGCATTGCAAACGCAGTGCATTTCAATAAGCCATAATTACACATATAAATTCATCAACTAAACTTGGGCACGCAATTAGTAGGCTAATTATGCTGTAATTGTAACTGAATACCAAAACAGATGACCATGTGCCAGCCTCCACCCCACCCAGTTGTCTTTGTGCTGTAGCTCCTACGCACAGTGGTGTCTCTGCTTTTGCGTATCTCCTGCTGAAAATATGAAAATACCAGATGGGTAAATGCCATCAGTTTCTCGCTTAAGCCACCAATTTTTCCAATTCTATACTTGCAATCAGCTTGCCATTATAGTAGCTGTGACTGAGGCCCTGTTGTGATGTGTTGTCTCAATAAATAGTCAGGGACAGTCCCCAGCCCAAAAGCTTACAAAGATGACAAGCTTTGGAGAAGTGCTGTTGTCCTTGTTCCGCATACAAGAACCTGAGCTATGGATAGATAAGAGGTGTGCTGATTTCCACAGATATCGAGGTGCTTAATTCTCTCTTACATTGACAGACTTTGGAACAACAGCTGCTAATGACAGGTTTCACCAAACTGGAGATACCTTGTTGAAATGGCCACATTGGTTGTAAGCTCCCAGAATAATCAATGTATAGAGAGTCACCTCCACCAGGTGATTGCACGGAGAGCACGACTGAGCAGAGGGGTGCCACACTTACCTTGCTGGTGTCAGCTAGGAGCAGTCCAGTCCTAAATTAGTCCTCTAAGTGCTTTACCCAAGATCAGATGAACAGTTTGCAGCAGAGAGAAAGAATCAACCCACACCCTTCTTTCTTCACTTTCAGCAAATTAGCGCCTTGTGTTATATGGCTTCTTTGTGTAAGTTTGCCTAGCGTATTCTAAGTGTACTGATGCCATCAGCAGTGTCTAAATATCAGTATTTTGATTACTGTTAATATGCATATGTTTCAATAAAATTAATTTAGCTAAGAATATAAATACCTTTTATACAAGATATAGCAATTTTTAGCAATGTATTGATTTAATGTACTTAGTTCAGTGAAAAATCTGTTGGTTTAAGCTATCTGCCATTAGTTTCAATTAAAATATATTGATCTGAGTAAATGTTGGTTAGATTAAGTGTTGCCTGACTGTGAAAAAAATATTTGCTTAAGCAAAAATTGTATGAGTATTTAGACATGTATTTTAGGTTGGGGACTCTTCTAGCATCTGTAGAACTGTTTAGGTATCAATAAATTTCTTTAAACATAAATGAAAATATCCTTTCTGAAATTAAAAAAGCTGACTACAGTAATATTAGCTGATTACAGTAATATTGGGACTAGCATGCATATTAGTTCAAGTAAATTTTTTTTTGAAAGAGTAAGCATTCAGGCATGAATATCGTAACTTGAAAACACTGGAAATTCAAGCCGTCTGTGAGGGAAACCAGACTTTCCCATGGAAAGGCTTTCTTCTTTAACCACAAAGGTAAGATTTCCTGGTATCCTCTGAAATGAATTTTTTTGAATAATAAAATAATCTTGGTAGCCTTAGATAATAGGACAACACCAATGCAGGCTAGGACATGCAGCTATTTTGAAGTACCATATGTACATTATTCATGGGATTAATTTTAATTCAAAGCATCAAAAAAATATATATAGAAATAAAAAGCATGAAAGCAATAAGGCTGATACACCAGTCCTTTATTAGTTCTATAGAGACTGGAGGCCCTTGGGACACTGATCCACAAGCAGCAGAGTACCCTCATGTTGTGATAAAAGATGGACTTGCCTGCCTGACTCTGTCCTCAGCTACCTGCACTTGCACCCAGATGATAACTCCCTGGCACGGCCAGCCAGAGAGCAGGCTGACTCTATCCCACAGTGGTTTGCTTACAGCCATGCAGCAATTCAGCTCTAGGGTTCAGATTAAAAAACTCAGGACATCTGGAATGGCAGTTGGACATTTATTCTTCAAAGACATACATGCTGTCCATTTGTACTATTTGCACTAGAGCAGATTATTTTAAACACATGTTGTTTATTTTAATTTCATGTATTCAGTTAAAAAAAAAAATTAAAAAAAAATCTCCAGGTAGAAAGTGTGTGGGAGGGTATCCTCACAGGTTTGTCTGGGGGGAAGGTACAGCCCAGTCTCTCTTTTTCTATGTGTGGATGCGTACAGAGAAGAAATCTTGCATTCATAGGTTTTCGTACCTGCCACCTGTCCTGTATCACAATGGCACACTTTGTCTGGTAGAACTGCAGTGACTGTGACAGTGCATCTGTATATATACTCCATTCACAAGCTCCAGGAGACTGACAATTAGGAGCACCAGCACAGCAGTAAAGCAGTTTCTGGATGGCAAGGGGAGTAGCCAGCGCCACAACAGCACAAAGCTGCGGTACGCTGTTCAGGGGGATCGCAGTTCAGGCAGGCACGCACCGTACAGTTTTGGGGAGTCCACAAGGAACAGACATGTACACAAAGAACATTTGGGGGCACATTTTCAGTGCAGTGTAGGGGAAACATACAACCTCCACTAGCTTTAGTATGATTCAAAAAGCCACATCCCCGCATCTTATACTGCAAATGTCCCCCTGACTGTCAAAAATGCACAGCAATTAGACTATCAATAGACAGGTATTGAATTTTGAGTTAAAGAAGCAACAAGTAATGACTGAAGTTACAAAATGGTTCCCAAAACAGGAAGGACTACTAAACTCGATGTTTGAAACTCTTGAGGGGGGAATAAAAAAAAAGGATGGGTACTTTCTTTTCTCTATTTTCTGAATCCCAAATTTTTGAACTACCCTTATATCATAGCTTTCCATGATTACCTCTAGAACTGCTAAGGATAGAAATATATTGAATTTTGTAGTAGAAACTGAGATTTCATGTTTCCCAGGTCTGTGACTGTAAAAAAAGGCAGCAAATCTTGAAGTCTCATGATCATTTTGTGAATACTAATGGTGATGCATACCTGAAGTATCTATCTATCCTGTTAATGACCCAGGCAGATATCAAATTTTTACATTTAGCAGCATATAATTTCCACTAGAGAAGAAATACATGAAGGGGCAAGATGTTGTTGGGTCTTTTTTAAGATGATCCTAGGTGCAGAGAAGCTAGAAAGTCCTTTCTCTGAACACAGTAGATTTTAAGCAACCATGGGTAATTTATTTGATAATAGCTCTACTTTCAGACAGGGCTTTACTGAGCAGCTCTTTCCTTTTAGCCATTACCCGTTTCACGGTGCCATTGGGTCTACCAGTTATATGTAAATAGTCCCTGGTTTCGTTGTTTCCTTTGCTTATAAAGGCAAATACAGTTACCATTCTCATTTCCCCAATCTTTTTGACTGTTAATTGGCAAAGTGAAAAAAAATCTCTTTAGCTGTGTGGGCCACAGTTGTTCTGTGGGCAGAGGTTCCTATAGTTTTGGCTAGGTGTTTCCATAAAGACATGGGTTTAGACTTCTTTTAAATGAAGAACTCCTACTCACTGCTTTCAACAAGGTTTTGTTTAAATCCTGTAGTAACAATAGTTAAACCCCGTTACTATGTCCTTGCATAGCAGAAATAGAAATTCATACCTGAAAAAGTGATGTGTATGAACTTTCACATTGGGACAGACCTCGCAGACTGTATGTCACATAGCAATTATAACAGCCATTATCATCCAAAAGGAAAAACTATGCAAGTGTGAAAATGAGAGATGAAATCCAGGTGCATTCCTACATATGAATGTATGGATCAGTGAGCAAGTCTTGGGGCAAGACAGGGCATGAAAATCAGCCACAGCACTGAGCAGTCAGCATCATACATAGTACTCGATTATCAACTGTTAAGCAAAAGTAAGCTGTGAGCTTCATAAACAAAGAAAAGCATAGATAAAAGGCTGATCCAAGGCACCTTACGATCCAACACCTTTTCTAGGGCTGGGACATTAATTCAGCTCTAATTTGGAAGAATCAGCACAGCGCAGAAAAGAGAAGGAAGAATCAATTCTCTTCCTTGATGTTCATGTTTGCTTTTATTTATTAATGTTCTTACACATTGCCAGTCTTGCTAAACTGGCAGAGGGATTTACAGCACCAGAACAAATCTCTGCTGGCTTTTTAACCCAAGAATGTTAAGAGACTGCTTCTTTCCCATCCAAAGTACGTATTTACCCAGAGTGAGTTAACACTGCAAAACCAGAAAACTATCTACCAAACAGGCATTTCTGATTTAAAATATACAGGGACCTTTCCCCCTCCTCCCCGCCATTCACCTCAGTGGGAGTTTCCAACTGAATAATTAAAGACAAAGTTATCCTTAGAGGTCAAAGAATTAAGTCTGCTTTTGAAGCAATGAGATAATGGGTACCCAAGAACTCGGAGAACAAAGCTGCTTACAGCATGATCCCAGTCACTTAGGGGGTAAGTCTCAGAGACACAGAAGCTCCCTTAACCAAAGCCAGCCCCAGTAACCAAAATCCCAGCAAAACACAGATGACAGGGCAGAATACAGAAAAGCAAGGATACTTACATTATAGGATTTACTTTAATCCATAGCATAAAACTAGGTCAGATGACTATCTAAGCAGGTAAGGATTAAATGAAGAACAATAAGCACAACAAATAAGAAAGAAAGGAATCAGTAAAAGATAAGGTGAAAGAGCAAGGCAAACAAAATATTGTATTAGGTCTAAGCAGCAAAACATGTGGACAGAGCTGCTGGAAGTTTAATATGCAGTACTACATATATGAGCATAAACTCAAGGAAAGGATCCCAGAAGGTGATAGAGATATTTTTTATGTGACGAATTTATTGTATTTATCTTTTTAATGTTCACAGTAATAATACTTTGATGCCATCTATACCAGTTTCAGACCAGGAATACGATATTCCCTGACACTATTCCAAGTATTTAATGGATTGTGTTTCACCCAGCAAGCTGAAGTGGTGTAGAGTAGCCTAATGTCACACTGCTGAGCCAAGGTTAGGGCACCGGAGGCCTGCCAGGTAAATCAACTGTCGGATCTTCCTGCCTGTGTTCATGAAAGATATGTATTTTACCAGAAAGCCAGACTTTATTCATTTGCACACATTCTTTTATCTTTCCTATAATTTCAAATTCCGGGAAAGTTTTTCCAAAGATAAAGAAACCAGAAGGTGGGCAAACATTCATGAGAAAGGAGAAAAGTTATTTACAGTGAAGCTGAACTCGGTCAGATAAGTGACTATTCTAATAAATGTTTGACTTTTCTCCCCCACTTCCTGGAGAGAGAGTCAGGCTTAAGAAATAAAGTGTCTAAATTAAGAAGCTTAATAATTTCTGCGTTTAAGCCGACTCGGTGGCTTGTGGGAGCGCTTAAGGTTTATGCTAGAAATTCCCTTGCATCCCAGGGATCAGGAGCAGAAGCTGATAAGATAACTTGAGGCACGGGAGCAGCATGTCTCACTCCACTGGCTCTGCCTTCAGAGAACATTAATAGCTGGCATGAGGATGAGTCTAGCTCTCTTTCAAAAGCATAAAAGAAGCAAAGGCAGATAGCTACAGTATACCACCTATAGTTACTACCACACACTCCCCTAAGTGCAGGAACTCATTTCCATTGCTTCAGTGGCCTTTTTCAGGTTTCTTCACCACAGTAGGCTTGTTGTCAGGCAAAAGAAAAGGAAAAAACCTTTGCCTTAATTAGTATCAAGCATCAAATAGCAACATACCTGTGATGGAATCACAGACCCCACACTGACAACAGGAAAAGTCCTGAAGGCTTGCTAGCGGGGGTGTAAGTACACGTTTGGTCTTCCTGGCCTTCTCTGCTTACTCTCACCAACCAGGTGGCAGTGACCAGGAGGCAGTAGTTGCTTCAAAGCAGCCTTGCTGTGATTGAAGGAAGGAAGTGGGATCATGCTTTTGCTGTACAAACCCCAGCCCCAACCTAAGAACCAACCCTACTGAAAAGACCTTTTCTGAGGGCAAGGTTCAACTGTTCTGTGATGATATCTCGGTATGACACTCTTTCATTTATGTAATATAACAACATTGACTTGTATTATTCTTGTCATCCATTATAACCCCTAAATTCTTTCTAAAAAGGCAAACAAACAAGAAACTCCCAAAAGAGTATCCCTTCTTTTTTAGGATTTCTGCTGAAGATGGGGAAAAGAAGAGGGGCAGGAGATTTCAGAAGCTCCTTGCAACTGTTAGGCCACCCCGCATTGCACCTGTGAAGCTGCTTTTCACACAGCCCCTCTGCGCACATGCGGAAGCAATATGGTAAGTGCAAAACTGCAATGTGTATTGTACCGCTCAGTGACTTAGATATTGGATTTAACTGAAGACACTTAGTCCCATCAGTGAACGGCTAGCTAGTGTGACTGAACACCACAAAATGCTCTCTGTGGACGTTTGTTTCAATTCCTAGTCAAATTTGCCTGCAATCACATTCCTTCTGCCTACACTTCTCACAAATGGGCTATTCATTAGTTTTATGCTAGGCCAGGAATATCTCCTGAAAATGGAGCTGCTCAAAACAATTTCCAGTTCAACATAAGAAAAAAGGGAAAGGGGGATGGAAATTTTGCCTGTGTTCTCAAGTATGAAAAAAGAAGTGAGAAATAAAAATTGAAAGTGAGTTTTGAATTTGTAACTATGTGATGGCAAGTCTCTAATGGGCAGAGAACACTGTCCTATGTGTTCCACTGAAGTAGGGGCATCATTGCAGATATTTAGCAAACTGGCCCCAAAAGTTGTCTGAGGCCATCCAAGATGTTCCGGGTTTAAGGCAAAGTTCTAGGGTGAAAACAGGCATGGCAAAAAGGAAGGACAGAAATTATGTTTCCTATTGTCTTCCATCCTCTTCTGTCTTCAGACTGTAAGTGCTTCAGGGCGTGACTGTACATATGCACATTTCCAGATAAAAGCAGCAGAGGCAGGCAAAAATTATAGTGTGGGTGAAAAGAGTTGATAAAAATGGTTGAAAAATACAATTATGCGTGTATTTTTATCTTCGAATTACTCATAAAGGAGTTCTAAGCATTGTTCCACAGGTTTTTGCAACCAAAATTTGTCTTAAGAGTTGGGAGGATATGTCAAGAAGAAGAGCTGAAGGAAGAACATGGCAGCAGCCTAAGGGTTAAGGCTGCTGGAAAAAAATAGCCAGGAAGATGGTGACAAAGCAAACACCTACTCAGCAGAGTGTTTAATGCCAAAGATCAAGTTATGGCATGTAGCTGGTAATATTGCTGAGGTCAAGAGGCTGCAAACCCTTTTATGATGGTTATCTCTGTCTCTCAGCTTCCCATATTTTGACTTTATGTTCCATTTTTCTTTCACCAGCCCTCATGGTAAGTGCCTAGTTGATGGCTGTTCTACTTACCCTTTAAGAAAGAAGGGTAAGGCCCAGCCAGCATTTCTGTGGTTACTGTTTTCTGTGTCAGCAAATAACTCTGAGTAACAAATGCATTCAGGAAAATCAGGGTCTGTTCATGGACAATTTGCAAACATAAGAAGATTCAAAAATTCAATTAATAACTGACTTGTTATGAATTATTATCTCCGCCTCTTCTGCTTGCAGCTCAGCAACTGTGTGTGGCCAGTCAAGCCAACACACACCCCCAAAAACATGAGACGAATCACTTCTGACCTTGTTCTTCCTGTGACCTTATAGCACTGGCTTGCAGAAAGAATATGCATATACAGATATCTTGGCATAACTTCAAGAGCGGTTCAGTAAGTAGTTCACAACTGCTGACCATCTGGCTGTTAGATCTAAGAGGGATCTATTAATGTTAGAGCTACAATATTGCCAAGCTGCAGCAGAAACTGCATGACAGAAATGCATAGAGGCTCTCTTTAAAACCCGATATAAATCATTGCAATTGTTTTATCCAACCATTTACTCAAGTAATGTCACGTTATTTCTGGTGCCATCACATCCAGAGGCACTATCCAGGAAGGAGCTCCATTATTTGATAGTACGATGATATGCAGCCCCAAACAGCTTTAAATTTGAGTTTATGTCTCAATATGCTGGAAAATACAATTTTTTGTACATCCTCTTGGTCCTTCCTGCCCTTTGAGATGATTGAAAGCAATGGAATAGGTAGATGTAGGTGCTGTTAACACAGTGCCAAGCCTCGCTTAGAGGCAACGTACATTAAATGGGCCTCTGCATTGTAGTATGGTTTTACACTGCTCTTGCTCACCTTAAAGCCTGGTAGAATAAGTTTGCATCATCCAGCAGTTTAGTGCATTGACAGAATATACAATAAGTAAAGAACAAAGAGCAGGGAGGGGGAGATACATGAATGTATACAGTTTCTGGGTCAATTTATGTAGTATCATGGGGGCTGATGTACAAAATCTATACTTGGACTTCTCTCCACACCTTTATTTTGTTGGTGTCACAGAAGAAATGATCCTGAGGGATTTAGCGGTATCACTGTGCATGTCACCTTAGGAAGATCTTTTCATTCAGTGGGAGCAACAAGAAGTAAAAGCTATGAGAAGAATAAAAAAACCTGTATAGCATTGAAATTGTTACTAATTTTACAAAACACTAAGCCATTTTGGAAACAATAAAATGTGATAAAGAATTTCGCATTTTCCCTTGAATAATATTTTGAAAACTGTCTAAACAGCCCTGCTTTCTCTTATAGATTCATTTAAATGTATTCAGAATGTGTATTGACTCTCAGGCCCCAGATTAAAATGCATTTTCTAACCATTTTCTCTTTTTTTCCCACTGGGCTGATTGGTCTAACTTAAAATATTGCCACAAAGTATTTTTCCCTCTTATGTATCCTTCCAATGATCAGATCAGTCTATGAAATTTAGGGAGTTGATCTGAACTGAATTCACTATAAAAACCATTTGAGGTTTGCCCATCACTGCATACAATGCTGTTTTGAAAAATAACCTCAAGGCTACTTAATTAATCGTTCATTCCTTTAGTCTCCCTACCCAGGTAGATTAATACCTACGCTGCCCACAGATCAATGAGTTCTGGAGTCTCCTACAGATTAGCACATCTGTAGTTTAAGGCCATTTTACCTTAGAAGGAAAGAAAGCAGGAAAGAAAGAAAGAACAAACATATTCCCGGGAGGAACCTTTCAGGGATCAATTCATAAGCAAAGGAAAACATGCTATTCTCAGCAAGGAAACAATGGGGTTTTTGTCTGCTACAGTGATTAATAACGTGCTATAGCTACAGCCTATTTAAAGGGCTCCATCAATCCATGCAGGCCAAAAGCTGACCCACTTTAAATTCTTAAAATATGGTGAGAATTGTCCTCAACAGTTTTGGTTTGGTTTTTTTTTTTTTAATTTATAGAAGCAAATAGAAGCTGTAGAATTGCCACCAACAATTTCCTCCACCAAGAAAAATGAATAACACTGTTAAGAGTACCCAGAAATGCTGGTAGAAGTTTAGCAGTACAGCACGATGGATAAAATCCTAGGGCTCCAGAGAAACAGCTTAAAAATTTCCAAAACTCAGGGTAGATGGGAACCACAAAGTACATGCTGCTGGTTTTTTATGCATACAACAATTCAGAAGAGGAAGGATTTTTTTCCCAGCCAAAATTTCAAAATCCTGAGTGAGGTTCTGCCTGTCTTCTGGCTTCAAGGACCATAAATACAGACCAAAAAGCAAAGTTTTGTCTGCCTGTTTCTGTCTAACAGAGGTGGTAATGTTTTTCTGGAACTGATGAGATAAGATTGATCTCTATAAGCATTCAGGAGCTCAGAGATTACATCTTAGGTTACAGTTAGTAGAATCAATCCTCAGCCTTGAACCTTCCCTCCTCCACGTTAGCTGGAGATTAGTATTTGCTGGGCTTCTTGCACCATGACTCTGAAAAAGACCAAATCCTTGCAGGTGGTGTTTAGTCAGTAACCCAAACAGTGCTTGTTATCTTCAAGGATCAGACCCTGGAGGTCTCCTCCAGCAAAGTACGCATATAGCTACTCAGATGGTGAGTAATCTTGATGATGTTGGTAGGACCACTCAGATACACTAAGTCACATTGGGATTCTAGTAGGCAGGAGACCTTCTGAATAAATAAATTCATAAATCCCCAAAGCACGAGAAGGCTGAAAAAATAAATTTTTAAGAATCATCAAAATCTTCAGTCAAAATAGATAAAAATCTCATTTTTCTTATCTAGTGAAAAAGTACATTTTATTGAAGACAAAAACTGAATTATTAATATACAGCCAATAGCTAAACTAAGATAGAGTGTATGCTAATTTCAGAGTTCAAATAGGCATTTATGATCCTAAATTTAGCCTCCCATTAAAAAAAATACCTTGGCCAAGCTGTTTAAAAACACATCAAACCCATTAAGAGTGAAGCACAGAAAGCTAGGGCAGTGTCTTCAGTCTCAGACACCAGGCAGCAAAAGGGCTAGCAAGCAATACCTCCATCCATACCATTAAACGGATAGCATGCAGCAGGAACAGTCAATTGTCAATCCCACCAGATGCGATAAAAAAAAAAAAAAAGCTAACCAATAAAGTTAGCAGGACTGATGACAAAATAAAATCCTTGATATAAGATGGAATGGATAAATAATAACACAAATTCTTGGAGCCCCAAACTGGAGAACTGGCTTAAAAATATCCTGCCATGAAAAAGGCTGTGAACTAATGGGTGGGGAAGTGCACCCTAATTCTGCAGCCTGAGTGTGCATCTGGGCTATAGCTCTTTTTGTCAGGCTGGGACTGAGGGAGAGCAGCAAGTGAGGCAGCAAACAAGGGCTGCTTCTTTCTATGCTCCAACATGTGTCGGTCTGGTCCCTTTGATTCATGAGTGTCTCAGATTTGTCCTTTCCACCATCTTGTGAACAAAGAGTTCATGCTCCCTTTGCTCTCTTTTTCATGGGAAACACATGCAGTGCTGTAGGACTGTAGCTGTCTTCAAAGGATTTAGGGCAGTTTACAGCATCTCTGTATCAGCCCTGCAGCACTTCAAAAATTGGGGAGCTTAGGCCTATATGACCTTAAAGTGCTCCCCAGAACTGGTCCTACGTTGGCAAAACGCACCGGGTTAACATTATCTGCCTGTAGTACATAATGAAATTCGTACTTGAATGGCAAGTACTCTAAGTGCTTTTTCGTAGTGTATCACCAATGTATTTTCTCACTCTAGTTATCACTTATTTCTAAAACCTTCATTACAGAAGCTGTTAAAAAATAACTTTCTCCTTTTAAAATGTCGATTTGTTTTTCTTGCAGAGAATGTGCTGCAAAATGTCGAGGTAAGCATTAGTTAAAGGGCTACTTCAACATGCCAGCAGGAGCAATTTACTTCTTATGCATATATTCCTGAACATTATTTTGTTCCCTTTCTCTTTGTGAATGGGAACCACTTCCTTACAGCAGCCGAGTGCTTTTCTCCCCCCTCTCCAGCCCTTTCTTCACCTGCTCAACAGTAGGGGCATGTTGAGGGCATGGGCAGTGGAGGTACACGTAGCAGGTCTGTGCATTAATACATAGAGTTGCCCCAAATAAATGCAGTCTACAGACATCATTTCAGGCTGAAAACTCAACATTTTCTGTGTGTTAAAACTGTGTTAAGCTGTTTAATTGTTTTGTGATTACCAGCGCACTTACCTTGTGAGGATATTAATTATCCAGGCATAAAGAGACCAAGTTTTCTGTAAGGAGAGCGCCATTCTTATTTTTTTTAAGTTATTCAAGTTTCTTTTACTCATTCCAGCTAAATAGATCTTGCCTGGGAAAGAGGAAAAAAATGGGTCTAAATGCAAATTAACATTACTGTTTAAATATCACAGACCATTTTCTCTGAGCCCAGTTACAATAACTAGTAATTATAAAAATTGCTTGCCTTGGGCTTCTGGCTAAGCCAATGCTAAACTTGTCCTTTTATTAGATCTGTCAGACTGAGTTAATTATCTTTATGATAATAGATGTGCCTTACCTCAAACAAAACAAATACCCTTATAATTAGCTTTTTAGTTAGAATTTTAATTTATTTATAAAGACTGTTTGTTTTGTTTCTTTTTCTGCTTTACAAAGAAGTTTTGGGTTTAACAGGTTACTAGTCAGCTTAGTCATGTTTAAAAGAAAACAGGCTCATTAAGTTGACCAAAAGGTTTTGTGGTTAACATTGTATCTCGTCTAGCCACTGTGAAATCTGTTGG